>NC_048222.1:70940240-70997757 GCF_002007445.2 Ailuropoda melanoleuca
AAAAAAAAAAAAACCACCACTTATCCCAGTAAGATGCACTGCCTCCCCTTCATCTCTTTTTTTAACAGGCTAAGAGCCTCTGCTTGGCAACAGTATCTAGCAAGATTAATAGTGTTTATATTATATCTATTTTTAGTTTATTCTCTATAGAGTGGCAAGCAAGCTGGTATTTCATTTAGTGATAAAGTTCTCCTTTCAGTGATTCGATTCAAGAAAAAAAAATATTAAACACAAAGATGATACATTAAAAACGGAAAGATTATAAAGGCAGTCTCTAAATGACTCAATTTAGGGAACATGTCCTGCTATCATCATACCAATTCTGCACAGCAACCCTGTGACGAAGAATTACTCCCATGTTCCAGAGGAAACTAGCTCAGAGAAAGCTGAAATGATTTGTCCAAGGTAGCAGAGCCAAAAACCTGTGGTACAGCCTTTAGTGCTGGTGAGGGTCCAAAGGAGAGCAACATGGATTGAGGCAGTATGAGCTTTAAGTAGAACTTTTAAAAACCTGAAAAATCATAGCGAACTCAAAATCACAGGAGCAGAACAAACACGGCATATGTCTAGGATGGCTGGCTTAGAAGGGTTGGGTCATATTAGCAAAAGTCCTGAGAATCTAAAGCCGATGGAAAACAACTGAAATTCTCTACATAGAAGTCTAAAAACGAAAGCAGCATTTTAGGCAAGGAAACAAGTGCAATATGCAAAATGAAATGAATGCCAGAATTATTAGAGACAGGCAAGCACAATCATTATTAAACCACTGTAATGCATCCATGTGCTAACAATCACCTCTAACACGGTCTCTAGGATTATTATCATTAATTCAACCAATACTCTGAATGCCTACCATATGTCAGGTACTGTGCTAGGCACTACAGATGCCAAAAGAGTTACCCTTTCTACACAAGAAGTTTGGAGAGGCGGTGCCTGGGTGGCTCAGTTGGTTAAGTGTCTGCCTTCAACTCCGGTCATGATCCCAGGGTCCTGGGATTGAGTCCTGCATTGGGCTCCCTGCTCAGTGGGGAGTCGGCTTCTCTCTCTACTCCTCCTCCCTGCTCATGATCTCTCACTCTCTCTCTCTCTCTCTAATAAATAAATAAAATCTAAAAAAAAAGAGGAAGTTTGGAGAGGAATTATACAATTATGAAACAATAATAATTGTTACAATATAGATACAAATATTGTGGGAATCAAAAAGGAAAGGAAACAAAATAAAGCAGTCAGGAATGGTGCCAAGGAAATAACAGAGCTAAATCTTGAAGGATGGACAGTTTATCAAAAAGCATAAGGGTGAGAGAAATGGAAAACGGGAGACCTAAATAGAGGGATTAACAGTCAGGACATAGTTAGTGGAGAAGTTCTAGAGATATAATAGGAATTATTATACCTAAAAATATACCTTTATATAATATCAGGTATATTTTACAACCCATATATAATATGTAATATAATATTATATATTAGTCTATACTAGCACACAAATACACTGTACCTAATATATAACATACACTTAAATTGACAGGAACAAAGAATTTGTCATTGACAAAAAAAATGTGGGTAAAACCAGTCAGCATAGTGTTTTCAACTTTTGATTCTTCCCCTTCCCTCATTCATGAAGTCCAGTCAATTATGGCTTCCATACCCATCTCTTCTTTTCCACTGCATTGCCATCATTTGGATTCATGTTCTTTCCAGCCTGGGCCATTGAAATAGCTCAATTATTCTCCCCTTCACCAATTCTCCCATCTTCAAACAATCCTGTATTTTCCTTCATATTAATAATCCTAAAATTCTGCCTTTATTAGGTTGCTTCACTGCTTAACAAATAAAACACTTTCAAAGGTCTCCTAATGACAGTGCCAGGAGTCCCCAAACATTCTGTGAAGATATGACCATTCTCACTTACTTATATCCGGACATCACATGTGGGTACTGGTTCAAGTCCCTCTAAGGAAGGGAAAGGACTGTCTCTGTAGGCTCTGCCTCCATTCCTACTGTGAATTCTCAGGCTGGGCATGGAGGTACTGGTGACAGCAGAGGCTAAGGGATTAAACACCTATAGTAGACACTGGTTTACTTGTTTGGATCCAAAAACCCCATCCTGTCTTTATAATCTAGCACTAGCTTACTTCTGTCTAACCTTATCATTTGCTGGGGCTTGAACTCATGACCCTGAGATCAAGACCTGAGCTGAGATCAAGAGTTGGACGCTTAACCAACTGAGCCACCCAGGCATGCCATAGACCCATGTATCTTTGATTACACCAATTTCTCACTGAAAATTTCCTTTTTTTTTCTTTTCTACTTATCCGAGTTCTACATCCTTCAAAAGGGCCAACACAAGTGCTTCTTTGCTTAGGCCCACCCTGAGGTTTAATTTTCTATCAGCTTTAACCTTCCTCTGAATTGTTGGGCATATACTGCCTTGTATTATCTTTTCATTAATCAACCTATTAATTCAAAGAATATTTACTAAGGGGCGCCTGGGTGGCACAGCGTTTAAGTGTCTGCCTTCGGCTCAGGGCGTGATCCCGGCGTTATGGGATCGAGCCCCACATCAGGCTCCTCCGCTATGAGCCTGCTTCTTCCTCTCCCACTCCCCCTGCTTGTGTTCCCTCTCTCGCTGGCTNCTATCTCTGTCTCTGTCGAATAAATAAATAAAATCTTTAAAAAAAAATAAAGAATATTTACTAAGCACCTGTATGTGTCAATATGATACGCTAGGCACTTGGGATACACTAAGATCAGAACACAGTACCTAGCCTTGGGGATTTATAGCACACATGGGTAAAACAATTACATCACGGTGACTGAAGCACTATATAGTAGAGGAAGAGACAAAGAGATATGGGATTGTATAAAATACATTACATTCCCCAAAGAATGTAATGGAGAAGCCATCAAGGAAGAGGTGAAGTTTGAACTCAGTCTTTAGGAGACTGTTAAATTGGAATGTTCTAGATCATGAAGGCACATGTATGCCCTGCTAAGCAGAACAGGCTTTATTCTGCAGGCAATGGAGAGACAATACAGTGTTTTAAATGGGAGAGTAGACGGATGAGATTTATATTTGAGAAAACTTCCTCTGGTAGCTACTATAAGGATAGCTTTAGAAGGCTAGACAAGAAGGAACAATGAACTACCCTGAACTAATGTACCAGCACTGAGGATGGGGAGAAGGGGACAGATTTGAGAAATACTCGGGAGACTAAAGGATCAACAACTGGTGAAAGAGAGGGAAAAGGGGGGAAAGAAAGGGATGGGAGGGGGAAATGGAGAGAGAGAGACTGAATGTTTTAGTACATGGAGGGCAAAGAGCCAATATAAAAAACACAGGAGAGGAAGGGCAAGAAAAGCTCTAGAGCACAGGGGTACAGATGAGTATTACATAAGAAGGAAGACAGTAAAGGATACGTGTCAATAAGATGCTGGGAAAAGGCGTTTTGAAATTACAGCTTACTGAGAGAAGCAGAAGTTCAGTCATGTGCTGAGTATAAGAGAATGGAGGATCAGGAGCTTAAAACACTTTAAATTTTGTGAAGAACTTGAGAAAGGAGGCTAACTAGGATTACTTAGAAGAATTTCTGAATAGTGTTAACAGTACAGTTGAAGTTGGAAATGAATTTTGGTGGCACCAATTTTCATAGCTGTGAGATAACCACCCATGTGTCCCTACCCCAGCAACACAGCTGCCAAGATTAAGAATGAGAGGAAAAAGTAAATGCAAAAAAAATTTTTTTAAAGAAAAGAGAATGAGAGGAGGCCCAGTAAAAGTCAATCCAGGGGTAGGGGAGTGGGTGGGCAGGGTCAAGGTCTTATGTGCCATTTTAAGTGCTTTGAGGGCAAACTTCGTTTTTGTGTTGCTGCGACAATTATAGCTTTTTGTAACACAGCAGTTATCTTGTACATGCTATAAAACACTCAATAAATGCTTGTTAATTGACTGGTGATAAACTGATTTCAAAGAAAATATCCAGAGATAGAAATTCAGGACTAGTTTCAACAAAAAGTTAATAATGGAAAGTGCAAACACAGAAGGAAACAAAGAAAAAATCACTGAAAGAACTAACTGTAATGCTGTCATGCCAATTTTCCCCAACAAAACTAGACACTAAAAGGGAAAGAAAGGTAATAAAGGTGGGAAGTAGTAAAAATGCAGAGTCAATGGGAGCAGAGAACATTACACACAAATCCTGAAAAAATTTATGAGAATTCACTTAGCAATCTTCCTTCCGATCCATCAGACTTGGTTTGCAGAAGCGGTGGCAAGACAACAGCCGCCAGCAGGGAAGTGGCTGAAGCTTGAGTAGACCAAGAACCAGGACCAGTCATGTCTTATCTAGGCCACTCAATCCTGACCCTGCAGCAGGGGCCCACTGTAGTGCAGGGAGGGGGACAGCCTGATGCTGGCAGAGGTGAAAGGATGGCCCTGGGGGACAATGGGCTCTAGACAGAAGAAGTGGAAGGAGACACTAGGTCATACAGGCAGATCTGCCACCAATGCTGGCTGCTCATCGAAAATACCCTTCACATTCTGCACATGCCAAGCATAAGCATTAGATTAAGAGAGACCCTCGAGGAAACCAGCACTGTCTAGTAGAGTGTGCCAAGCAAGAGAAATGTTCTTAGAAGGCCACTTGTTTTGTTTGGGCTTCAGATTTGCATAAACAAAATGACATAAATTATGTTAACTCATTTGAATAACTCAGTTGNAAAAATACCCTTCACATTCTGCATATGCCAAGCATAAGCATTAGATTAAGAGAGACCCTCGAGGAAACCAGCACTGTCTAGTAGTAGAGTGTGCCAAGCAAGAGAAATGTTCTTAGAAGGCCACTTTTTTTGTTTGGGCTTCAGATTTGCATAAACAAAATGACATAAATTATGTTAACTCATTTGAATAACTCAGTTGTGCTGAAACTCTTCATACAGGAGTAAATCCACCAGAAGTTGAAGAATTCATCTATGAAGAGAGTTGTGGTTTTAACACACAATCAGTAAAATTTGGGAAACAGCAAGCATAATAGCAGAAAGCAGATTTAGTAAAAGCCCACAGTATAATATAAGGATGGTTTCTTGGGCCAAATCGAAGCAGAAGAGGGCAGAACTGACATAGTTAATAAAACAGAAAACTCTCACCAAGAAGTAATCCTTACTTAGATTTGGGGATTACTGCAAACATTCAGGATGACCGTTGATACCTTATGTCCTTCTTTGGCATTGTGGATGACCCAAACTATTTTTCATGAACTGTAGAAAAATATATTTCATGCTTCCTTCACTTTATATATTTTTATATTTCCCTCTCTCCCTTCCATCCAAGATTTGGACGCTCAACTGACTGAGCCACCCAGGTGCCCCTCATGTTTCCTCCACTTTAAAAGATGGTTCTGGAAGAAGAGACCTAAACATCATATAGATCACCTCCTTAAGGAGGAGGGTAGGAAATTGACCTGAATACCCGAATTCTAAGGAGCTAAGAACTAAGGAGCTAAAGCTTTGTATTATGTGGATTAAGAGCATACAATAAACATTTCGGGTATTTTAAGAGCCTACGTTGATTTCATGTCATGGTCAAAACTGCTTAAATTAAACATTTTCTAAAGTTTCAAACCTAAAGAGAAGTTAAAATGGAAACAATTGCTGTGAATGTTGTACACAAATTTTAAAAAACATTTTTAGTGTATGTGACTATACACATGCACACAAACAGGTTTTTATTAATAAATGTGTCACAATCTTCCATAATTTAAAAAATACAGTATTTTATTTATTTGACAGAGAGGGACACAGCGAGAGAGGGAACACCAGCAGGGGGAGTGGGAGAGGGAGAAGCAGACTCCCTGCTGTACAGGGAGCCCGATGTGGGGCTTGATCCCAGGACCCTAGGATCATGACCTGAGCTGAAGGCAGACACTTAATGACTGAGCCACCCAGGCGCCCCAGTATATAACTTTTTGAGACTGGCTTCTTTCATTGAGCATAAGGCCTTGGAGATTTATACAAGTTTTGCATGTATTGGTACTTAGTTCCTTTATTTTAAAACTTTTATTGAGATATGATTTACATATAATTCACCCATTAAGTGTTCAATGTTTAATATATTTGCATTGTTGTGCAACTGTCACCACAATCTAATTTTACATTTTGGTCCTCATACCCATTAGCAGTCAATCTTCATCTCACTCCCCGACCTTACCCAGTCCAAAGCAACAACTAATCTACTTTCTGTTTCCTAAATTTACCTATTCTGCACATCTCATATAAATGGAATTATATAATATGTGGTCTTTTGTGACTGGCTCTTTCACTTCACATAATGTTTTCAAGGTTCATCCATACTGTAGGACGTTACCAGCATTTCATCTGATTTTTTAAAATTTATTTTTATTATGTTCAGTTAGCCACTGTATAGTAGTACATCATTAGTTTCTGATGTAGTGTTCAATGATTCATTAGAGCACTGGATGTTATACATAACTTCATCTGATTTTTATTGCCAAATAATATTCCATTATGTGGATACACCACATTTCATTTATATATTCATCAATTAGTGGACATTTGGGTTCTTTCTATTCCTCTTTTTGGCTATTGTGAATAATGCTGCTATGAACATTCCAAGTTTTTGTGTGGACATATATTCTCATTTCTTTTGAGTATATATCTAGGAATAGAATCACTGGGCCATATGGTAACTCTATTTCTAACTTTTTGAAGAACTGCCCATCTATTTTCCAAGGTGGTTACACCATTTTATGTTCCCACCGTAAGGATATGAGAGCTTCAATCTTCCCACGCCCTTGTCAACACTTGTTACTGCCCATGTTTTTACCAGAGCCACCCTCGTGGATGTGAAGTGGTCTCCTTGTGGTTGTGAGCCCGTTTCCCTGATGACTAATGATGCTGAACAGCTTTGGAGGCGCTTACTGGCACTTTTTTCTCTCCTCATCTCCATTTGGAAAGCTTTTGCCTCTTTTTCCTCCCATAATTTTGAGGTTTTGCTTTGACTCATTTAGTACATCTACATCATAAGTACTATTGAATTGTTGCCTGAAGCATGTCCTGCTGGTTAGCATTTACACAACATATTCCCAGGAGAGTCTGTCATTTTCTACTATTTCTATTTCTTTTCCCCTGTGATCTCTCTTCCACCCCATTTATTTGGTGAAAAACGTTTCTGAAATATTCTCAGAATACTTAAGGGGTTAAGTGGTAACACATTCTCTAAATTTTTGCGTATTATGTAACATGCATCCCCCTTGTACTGGAGATATCTTCACTAGAAATAAAGATTTGGGATAACAGTTTTTTTCCTCTTGGTAATCTGTGGATACTCTTCCACTGTCTCCTAATTTCCAGTGCTATGGATTAGAAGTATGATGCCAGTCTGACACTTTATAGAGATATCATGTTTTATCTGGAAGCCTCCAAGATGAATCCTTAGAGTTCAAAAAATTTACCAGAATAACCCTAGGTTTGAGTTTTTCATCACCGATCTTCCCTGGAACGTCTTTCTGCACGTTGAAGGCTTTTAGCTCAGGACATTTTTTTCTATCTGTTTAATTAGTGCTTCTCCATTTGTTTACTTTTCTGGAACTTATATTAGCCAGGTTGGGTGCCCTGAATCTACCCTCCCAGTCTCTTATCTTTTTTTTTCAATCTCTTTGTAATTTTGGCTCTGTGCTTTGGAATATTTCTTCCACTAGATCTGCCAGGCCAATAAATGACCACATTCACTCATGCCTTTATTCAAAAACTATGCACTGCATGCTTACCATATGCCAAGACAGTGTTCCAGGCATTGGGTGTTCACAACGGATCAGCAGTGTATACAGGAGAAAAAGGTCCTGCCCTTACAGTGCTCACATTTTAGTGGAGATAGTATATTAAAAAAAAGTGTTTACACATGGATTAAGAGTCAGATAGTATGAAGCATTGAACTTTGCATCGGAATCCGGGGATGTACTGTATGGTGACTAACATAATAATAAAATAAAAAAAAAAAGAGTCAGATAGTAGTATTTAGCTGGGAAATCCTATTTTTTGCTCTATAAAGTCTTTTTTTGTACTTCATTTGAAATTCCTTAAATACTCCTATTATTTATTATTTTCATATTCAAGTTACGGTCTCCTTCAGCATTGCTATTTAGCTAGTCTACCACGTTGTTTATTCTAAGTGATTTTTCTCTTTCTGACTGCCTGGCTTCCCTACATGGGTTCTTTTCCTTTATTATCTCAGAGGGGGCTTAGGTTTCGTTGTCAAAAGGACCACAAGTGAGTGGTAGCAGTCTCCAGAGAATGGACAGACAAAGCAGGCACAATGCCCGTAGGTAGGTGGTCCAGCAGGCAAGCTGACCGCCTTGTGGAGGCCCACGAGGAAGCCTCCCAGCACTCGAGTCTCCTTACATCTCCCAGCCTCAGAAACAAAGAGGTATCAGTCCCCTGGCTCTTTCCCTTTCTTCTCTCCTCCAAGAGTCCATGGATCTCTACCAAGCCAAGCTCTTTCCGGGATAGGCCGCTGTTATCCTCCTGCTGAGGCTCTTGTCCAGCCCCTGAGGAACAAGTCCTGTGCCATCTCTCCCTGACAGGTCTCCCACAGAGCCCAGGCCTCACTTGGACCTAACTGTTCACTGGATCCAGGGGCCATTTGGCTCAAATAAGGCAGATACAGGCTGGAATCGGGAACAGAGGGATAGTGAGATTTCACCTTCCAAGAACCTGCTCTGAAAAGTGAGTTCTGTTTACAGACTAATACTAAAAACATCCAAATCCTGGCAAATAGGTCAAAAATTTAAAAAGCCTCTGTGAAGTCCAAATATCTGTGGCTTTTGTGAGTTTGAAATTTTCCATAATAAAATAGAAATAATTTTCAAAAAATATTAAAACACTACCCCTAACCCTCATGTAATTAACAATATGGTTGAAGAGATACGAATATAATTGCAAAGCCATTGCAAGTTCAGGCCATACTGCAAAGTATATGTGCTGATGGATATGGACTGATGCAATAATCAAAGTGGGGGAAGAGCGTCAGGCAAGTCATCTTGGTCTTGTGATGATGTGCGTACAATTTTTTGTGGTACACAGGAAGTAGGCAGAAGAGGAAAGAGTTCAGACAAAAAAATATATGAACAAAGGCAATGTGATGGGCGGGGAGAGATAAAGACAGTTTTTGAAAAGGATTCTTACTATAGGTTCACCATTCTTAATACAACCATTGACATCTCCTGTCACCAAAAGGCTAGATGTTGCAGTGGAAGGAACCCAAAGGAAAGGAAAGGAAACCTAATTCACTATGTGAGGGTATGGAATGGATCAAAATCATTTACACTATTTATGCAACCATATTCAATCTTTACCATGTCATTGTTCTACCTACATTAGTATTTCTCTAATCAGACTTGTGTTTTTACCTACCTTCACTCTAAGAATAAGAACCATAAAAAGAAACACAATTTTTTCTAATACTTTAAAATAAACACCTCTTTCATACATTCAGTTATATTAAGTTATATTAAGATTCTTTCACTTGCTCCATATGCCCATCACTAACACTTAGTCTTTAATGAAGCCTCTATTCCTATCTCACTGTAAGCATACATCTCCCTAGAAAGTTCAGGAGCAGAGGGTTAGTAGAGGATCGCCAGAGTAAACCAGGTTCATTGCTTGTTCAGACTTCTCAATTTTCAGTATCATCTGAAAGAGTACTCTACGTGTGGAAATATTCTACACCAAATTTTAAAAAATCCAACACATGAAAAAGTAGAAGCAACTAACTTTCAATTAATTTTGAGAAATACACAAAGACAAATAGAATCTAAGGAGAATTAGTAACTACTGAGACAACAGAGCAATAAATAATTATGTGACTGTTTAAAGTAGAGGGACAGTGTAGTGTGGTGAAAAGAAAAAAGCTTTCGAATCATGGAGACCCTCGTCTGAGTTCCATGTCTATCACTTAAACAGCCTGTCTAATTTCTTGGCACCTAACTTTCATCATCTCTACAACGGGGCTAATGGTTGCCTGTCCTGGTTGTTGTGAGAATTAAATAAGTCAATATTTGTAACACGCCTGGCACACTCTAGGTACTCAACAATTACTACTATAATGCTGATGATATTTTGTAATGCAAAGTCATTTCCTCTTTCAACCTGGCAAAACCAAGACGCTAAACTCTTTAAAGTTTATCAGCTTACATTCTATTTTGAAACCTATGCCAAATGTCTAAATTCAGTCTGAAATATGAAACCATTTTACCATATGCTACAACTACACTTAATATTTTTATAATCCTAAACTAAACATTGCTTTGAGTATAGAATATAAGAATATTAAGCAGGACACATGTATATATATTTTGGAGAAATTTTATTTTTATAGCATTAAATGAGTTCCAATCTGGTATTTTTTCCCCTATGGGGCAAAACTAGTAGATGGTACACAGAGGGCTGGACACCAAGCAAGGAAAACGGGAAAGATTTAAAAAAAAAAAAAAGATTTTAAAGAATTGAAATTCACAGAGGTGTTCTTTCTGACAATGATGGACTATTAGGGGCTGGGAAGGGAGGCAGAAAAACATGTCTCACTGAGTCATATTTGAGGAAAACTGTTGACCCTCATATTTTAAAACAGCAGATCTGAATTTTTGTTAGCTGGGTTGGTAAAAACCCCACTGAATAGTTAAAAGGACACACATACAAAAAAACTTTAACATCTTTACTACAGAAAATACATTTTTTAAATTTTTATATTTTTAATTTTAAGTAGACGCCACACCCACCATGTGCCTTGAACTCACAACCCTGAGATCAAGAATCGCATGGTCTACCAGCTGAGCCAGCCAAGCACTCCCTGAAAAGTTTTTTTTTTAAATCAATACAAAGAAACTCTGATTATCTACTTCAACCTATTTCAATGTTACTCAGTAAAAGAAAGTAGTCATATCACCTTCTTTAGAATATAAGCTTTCATGGGTAACAAGCAGAACTAATAGCAGTCTAACAGCTTGTGGGTTCTTAACAAAATTTAAACTCGAACACAAAATCTCTCTCCTAGTATGCTCTCATACCATTTGGATTACTTGACAGTTAATGTCTAGAGATGCCATTCAATACCAATACAGGTTCCTTTCTTTTCTTTTACAGGTCTGTTTCTGAAAATTTCCTTAGACTCCCATTTCAAACAAAGGGGAAATCTTCCAGTCTGCTATCTGTATCAAATGAAGGTAAATCCAGCAGCTGAAATCTGCCTAATCCATAGACACTGTAAGAAGATCTGAGGAGTTAGGGAGAAGATTTGGAATAATTATTTCAGAGAAATACTTTAACAAACTCAATAAATATTTAAATAAATGAAAGAATGAAACATTTATACCTGATTGAGTAAATGCAATAAACAGTAACATTCAGTTGCACTGTTCCTATAGAAACCATCACAGATTTGGTAACACTCACACCAAATCCTGTGGACACATGAACATCAAGATATGAAGTTAACTTACTCTTAAAAAAACTATGATTTGGCATCATGGTGTGATGGGAAGCACATAAAATTTAGAAGTCTGAACACTGGCTCCGCTACTACTCACCATGTAGCCCAAGGCAAGTACTTACCACAGCCTTGGTTTATCTCTAAAAAGGCATTAACACCCACTATCCCACAGAGAGGAGAAGATGGAATTGATAATCCTTCATTAAGTAGCCTCATTTCTTAGCACTCTTCACCACATGTCCAATGTGCTAACTACCTTAAACTTATTTCCCACATATGCTGTACCTTCTTCTCATACCTTCTATTGTCTTACTATTACTTGGAATCTTTCCCAGACACTCCTTCAAGAATCAGTTGTATCCCAACCTCTGAGATACCTGTCTAGGGTCCCCTCTAGGCAATATTATTATTCTCTCCATCACCTGTTACCCAAAGCTGTTTCTTTTTGTTCTTATTAAACCACTAATCACAATAAGTAAAAGGTAGCTCTTATTTTTTAATGCTGTTGTGCTTTATATTCATTTTCCAATGTAATTCACAACCACCATGTAAAGTAGGTACTGTTATTCCTTCTATTAAAGAGTAAAGTAAGGTTAGAGAAGTTAAATAACTTGCCCAAAGTCACTCAAGTAATAATTAATACAAATTATCACTACTCTTAATTAGTAATAATTAGTAGGACTGGGATTCAAAGCCAGGTCCCTGGCTCCAAAGCCATTCTGCTGCCTTTGGTGGGGAACTTACACTTTCTGTGCCTTTGTAGCCTTAAGAAAAAAGTACAACACCTGGCATGGTATTTGCAAAAAGGCAGAGAAAAGGTCTATTCACTGAATAGCCTCTTATGTGCAATTCAGCTGGTTTTGGGTACACACAAATGATCTGACAAGGTCTCTATCCTCAAGGACCTATAGTTAGTCGGCTGGGGGAAGAGAGACAAATGTAACAGATGATTACAATACAGATGTGTTTCATAGGATTTCTATGGGCAGGTTGCTGGGAAAACATAGGATGGGGCACCTAAACTGGACAGGGAAGGAGGAAAACAGCCAAGAAAGATGTTAGGAGGGGTGCCTGGGTGGCTCAGTTGCTTAAGCATCTGCCTTTGGCTCAGGTTATGATCCCAGGGTCCTGGGATGGAGCTTGGCATCAATCTTCCTGCTCAGTGGGGAATCTGCTTCTCCCTCTGCCCTCTCCCCCTATTGTGTGAGCGCTCTCTCTCTCTCTCAAATAAAGTAAAAAAAAAAAAAAAAGATGTTAGGAAGTCTGAGTTTCTGTTTTTCCCTTCAAAACTAATTAAGCAGGGTTCTACTAGATCGGCATTCTAGTAGCTAGCATGGCAGGGATTAATGTACTTCTTAAAATTAGTTTAGATTATGTCTATATTCATATTTCTATTTTATCTCAAATTACCCGTTTAGTTCAAATCTCACCTTTAAAAAAACACATTTTAAAGAAGGATTTGCTTTCTAAATATGTTCCATTTATATGACAGAATGTATTTTTCTCTCCTCACAGATACAGACAGAAAAACATGGAAAAAGGCGACTGTTTACAAAACTGGCTAGTGTTAGAAGTGCTTGCCACAAAACCACAATCAATTTAGATTTTTAACTCAGAAGAATAGGGGGCTAAAACATTACGTTTTAAGCAACTGCTCCCAAAACACCATCTATCCTCAAAAATGTCATAATCCTAAAAAACAAACAAAACAAAAAAACCTTTTAATTTAAGTTTTCCCCATATGTTTCCCTCCTTTCCCTCTAAGTTAACCCTACAATAAAGAAAATACAATTTAGATAATATGTCCCCATTAGTTGTTCACTTACCAAACAATAGTTCATTCAAGAGGGCACTTTCAGGCTGTCATGGAAAACGCCAAAATAAAAAACCTTATTAAATTCAAGTTAGATGATATCTGTCACTTCTTCTTTGCCTAAAGCAATAACTATGGAAGAACATAAATTAAGCCTAGCATGTCACTTATTACAACGTTGGCTACTATCAAAGAATATTTAGAGCTTTTCTAGGTAGTTGCTAATAGGTTAAATGACTTCAACCCTGTTGTAATTTGAGTAAAGCAGATTTCGTCAAACATGATGGGACCAGTAAAGATGAAATAATAAAACAGAGTAGAGGTGCTAAAGAAAGGAATAAAAACCATTGAAGAAGTTAAATAAGGTACAGATAGACCTCACTTGTTTGCATTTTGTGAAATTAAGACAATAGCAAAGCCAAAAGCCTAAAGGGATTAAAATCTAAGGGCAAGGGGGGCGCCTGGGTGGCTCAGTCATTAAGCGTCTGCCTTTGGCTCTGGGCATGATCCCAGAGTTCTGGGATGGAGCCCTGCATCAGGCTCCCTGCTTTCCGCTGGGGGCCTGCTTCTTCCTCTCCCACTCCCCCTGCTTGTGTTCCCTCTCTCGCTGGCTGCCTCTCTGTCAAATAAATAAATAAAATCTTTTTAAAAAATTGAATAAATAAAATCTAAGGGCAGCAAACATAAGCAACCAAGAAAATACTAACTTCAAACACACAGATCAGGAAAAGAAAACCTTAACTTCTTTGAGCTAAAGTTGTGGAGAACCAGGTTCAAGTTCAAAGTAGGCTAAATACTTCAGCTTATTATCACCCTTGACTATTCAGCAAAATGAAAATAACCTGGCAGACAAAGATTTTCCATAAAATTCTATCTTCCCCTGGTAAATTCTTTCACTAGGAGGAAAAAATAAAAGGAATTTTGTAGCCCTTGTCTGTAAGTTAATAGATTCTTAAAAATTCATAAAGACATAGTTTACAGAAAGGAATTATGTGTTACTTGCTATAAAGAAAAGTTAGATTCATGGACTTAAAAGGAATTTTGAGGTTATTTATTCTTTTAGCCTTTATTCACATACTTGAGAAGTTTTTCAACAATTTATGAAATTTATAGACTTAAAAAATAAAGGGCTTCAAACTACATCTATACTTAACAATATTAACTAACATTTTAATTGCATGTTTAAAAATTCAAAACCACAATTCCCCCAGCAAGTCTGACTGTTACCGTTTAGAGAAAATAACAGGGATGATCACATTCGTCAAACTTACTAAACCAGATGCTAGTCACCATAACGATCTATTGTACTTCTTTCCTTAAAGAGTTCTTAGACCATTAGCTACTGAATTAATTTTTAACTGGCAAACTGAGGCAAAATACTGAATAACCTGGGAAGTCACAAGTGCAGAGTCCGCTGTACAAAACTACTGAACCACACTCTTCCCCTTTATGTACTTTTCCAGATATAAACTGTCCGAGCAAAAGGTGCAATTTAAATTCCGCGTAAACTGACTTTTACTGTGCCTTTCTTTTTGCTTGAAAACTCTTTTCATGCATTGCCACTGATTAAATTTCACCTGCAGGTAATGAACACAGAACTCATTGTGGGGAAAACAAACCAGAATGTGAAAAGAGAGAAGTTATCAGATATACAAGGGAGGGAAACAGTTGACTGAAAAAGACTTTAACCACAATACTTCCCATCCTTAAGGAGGTATTTTTAATATTTTGTTTACCATTTCTTTGACAAAAGAGCCCATAGGTTCCAAAAGCTCCTAAATTGAGGACTCACCTGGTTCGTCCGAATGCTGAATCAGGGCTTTTATTTCTGCCAAGTTGGGCTCTCCCAGTTTGGAGACCGAAGCCGCTGCCCCCTCCTCTGGGTCCTCTACCTTTGTGACCGTGAAGTGTGGCATTGTTAGAGTTAGGAATCCTTTGCTCTCGCTGTTTTTCAACTTCCTCCCAGTCTACTTTCCCCGCCCGCCTCTCCGTCGCTGCGCCCCTTTCAGCTCAAATCACTGCCTGCGGGAGACCGAGGCTGGGAATAGGGAAGTGCTTTCCGTTCACGTGACCTGCAGCCCCGCGGGAGTGGACGCGGGCAGACACGCCTTCCACTGTGTTTATCATTCACTCCAAAGGACTAAGCACTCCACCTCTTGCTTACGGTCGTTCCGCTCAAGAATCCCAGGAACTGTTGAGGCAGCTCTCCCAGAGCTGCCAAAGCTGAGAGTGGGCAGAATTCATGAACTACCGCCCACTGTGTACTCACCCACTCATTTCCTTCACTTCAGTTATTTCCAACCCTATGTGCACGTCACGATCTCAACCTCTGCCCTCATATTTCACACGAGAAGGATTAGGGAACAGTTAATTGTACAAACTTTCCTTTTAAAGAGAAACTGGTACTATATCAATTTAGAAAATGAAACAAACTGTATGTAAGCTTCTGTTGTTGCTTTATTTTAAAGCCCATGAAAAACAGTAATTTCTTACTGTTCAGATGAGAACACCAATTCCCCAAGTATTCAATGAATGTCTCCATATTTTATACAAGGCATAGTTCTAGACACTAGTGTATACCACGACATCCAAGAAGACACATTAATATTCCCAAAAGTCCAAGTTTGTTTTAAAAAAGCAAAATATTTTTTAAGAGTTCAGTCTTTTTTTTTTTAATTGTACGGAGAGCTTAAACATTGTGTTTTAAAGAAAGAAAATTCAAGAAAATCCTTTAAGAAGTGTATAGTTCCTTCAACACAGGTAACATTTAATTCTTGGTGTGTTTTATCAGATAACTGTACCCTGTGCTCAGCTGATAAACTATAGAGTTGGAAGCCCTATCTCTGAACTTAGATAAGGGAGTTCAGTAAATTGAGCCCTGTGTTAACTTCCATGTTGATGATGTAACATAAGGGCTTTGTTGCTAGTAACACCTGACATCTAAGACTGCACTAAATTTAACAGAGAAGGAATGATGGTTTATAATCCTCATTTATTAAAAAATAAAAAAAATCATCATTTATTCCTATACTATTTCTAAAAGAAAAGAAAGCCAATAGTTGTTGAAGACCTACTTTGTACTCTGCACTGCACTAGAAACTTTTATCTCATTTAATCAGCACAGAAACATTAGGCTAAGGAACTTGCTCAAAGTCGCAGAGTTTACAAACAGCGAAGCCCAACCTAAAAACGTGTGGTACCCTTGCTAGTAGGTGGCAGAGAAGTTTCATAGAAAGAAAACTCATATATGCCCCCAACTTGTATTTCATGGGTTCCTGTATAGCACTGATTTGTAATCTTGGCTGCACACTGGAATCAACGGGGGAGATTTTAAAACTACTGATGTTTGGGTCCTGTTCCAGGTATTCTGATTGAATTGCTCTGGAGTAGTAAGACTTTTAAAAGCTCCCCTACTTCCCAGATGGTTCTAACAAGCAGCCGAAGTTGCAAATTACTAAGATATAGGAAAGAGAAAAGGTTATCACCTAAGAAGTCTTTGTAACTATTTTTATCTTTGAAAGAAACTAAGTCAGGTGTAGTGTGCCCTTAGTGATTTTTCCATACTTAACAACTCAGGTAGCTACCCTACTAATTTATTCAAAGGAACTTAACTTCCAAATTGTCAAATATTTCAAAATCATATTCTGGGTTCCAAATTCTTTAATACTTGAGTGCCACTGGATATTTCCAGTAGGATCTTGCCTTTCGTATTTATTTAATAAAGAGACCTGAACTAGAGCTAATCATCTACAGTTGATGGACCCGAACAATGACTTACATTATAAATCTGTGTACAGCTTGTGAATATAAGCTTATGTACAAACGTTATCCTGTCACTTCTCCCCTTTAAGAATATTCCCAAACTACAGATCTAGGAGGTAACACATTCCTGTTAATCTGTGGCAGGAGTATTTATTTACCAACTTGATGCTTTGATACCACAGTGCTCAGCAATTTTAAAATAGCTCTCTTCTAGAGTACAATGTAGATAAAAGTGCAGAAGCATAAAAAATTGAAGGCAAAGTTAAAGTAATACAGAAAAAGTCTGAGGGAGGACTGGTAAAGCTGAGGTAAGTGCTGTGTGGGGAGTGACTAAATAGAGAAGGTAAGCTGTAAGAAATAACTATTTAGGGGCGCCTGGGTGGTGCAGTGGGTGAGCATCCAACTCTTGGTTTCAGCTCAGGTCTGATTTCAGGATCCTGAGATTGAGTCCACCCTCACCCCTCCAAACAATGTGCTTAGGTTTCTCTCCCTCTCTCTTTGATTCCCCCCTCCCCTGAGCGCATGTGCTCTCTCAAATAAAGACATCTTTTTTAAAAATTAGAAATAGCTATTTAAAGTACAATAAACTATCACAATGGGGGCATCTGGCTGGCTCAGTTGGTAGAGCATGGGATTCTTGATCTTGGGGTTATAAACTGGAGCCCCACATTTGGTGTAGAGATTGCTTAAAGAATAAATAAAACTGAAAAAAAAATACACTACCACAATGAGGTACCACTGCATATCCACTATAATGGCTAAAATTAATAAGACTGAAACACCAAATCTGGTGAGAATGTGAAACAAAGGGTACTTTTATACATTGTTAATGGGTGTAAATTGGTTTACCCATTTTGGAAAAAGATCTAGTATTCTCCCCTATAAGCCAGCAATTACACTCCCAGGTATTTATTCCTCCCAAATGAAAACATATTCCCACAAAAGGACTTGTCCAAGAATATTCACAGCAGTTTATTAACAATAACCCAAAACACAGGGCGCCTGGGTGGCTCAGTCCTTAAGCGTCTGCCTTCGGCTTGTCGGGCTTGATCCCGGAGTTCTGGGATCGAGCCCCACATCAGGCTCCTCCGATGGGAGCCTGCTTCTCCCTCTCCCATTCCCCCTGCTTGTGTTCCCTCTCTCGCTGGCTGTCTCTCTTTCTCTGTCAAATAAATAAATAAAATCTTTAAAACAAAAACAAAAACAAAAACAAAACCCCAATAACCAAAAACTGGAAACAACTCAGATGTATATCCATAGGAGAATGGATAAACAAAGTATGATATATTCACACAAAAGATTACTATTCATCTATAAAAAGGAATGGCTCAGTGATACACGTAACAATATGGATGAATCTCAAAAACATGTTAAGTGAAAGAAGCCTTAAAAGAGTACAGAATATATGAATCCACCATATGAGATTTGAGAACAGGTGAAACTAATCTATGGTACAAAGGTTGCCTCTGTGGGGATGGGAGCATGAGAGAACTTCCCAGGGTGATAGTAATATTCTACAACTTGTTAGAGTTTAAGATTCCATAGGCATATGCATTCATCAAAATTTAGTTGATGTTCACTTAAAGTTAGTGTAATTCATTGTATGAAAACTTTGCTTAAAAAAAAAGCTGCAATAGAGCTCCTGGATGACTCAGTCATTAAGTGTCCGTCTTCGGCTCAGTGCGTGATCCCAGGGAGCCCCGCATCGGGCTCCCTGCTCTCCACTGGGAGCCTGCTTCTCCCTCTCCCACTCCCCTGCTTGTGTTCCCTCTCTCGCTGGCTGTCTCTCTCTCTGTCAAATAAATAAATAAAATCTTTAAAAAAAAAAAACACCTGCAAACAAATACTGAATTCTATTTAATATGTATTTTGAAGTATCTGGGGGAGGTGAACTATTATCTGCACTTTACCTTGAAATGCAAATAAGAGAAAAATGGACAGAAACGTGTTAGAAAAAGTACAGTAAAACGGTAATCATAGACTCTGGTGGGTGTACAGATGTTCACTATAGAAGTCTTTCAATCTTCTGTATGTTTGAAAATTTTCATAAATGTTGGAAAAAAATACAACAAACTGACACCATTAAGAAAATGAACACACAACTCAGAGACTGGGGGAAAATACTTCTAAAACAAGTACTTGACAGAGGACCTGTATCTTGAATATATAAAAATCATCTACAACTCAATAGTAAAAACACAAAAAACTCAATAAAAATGGAAAAAAAGATTTAAGTAGACAATTCACAAAGGAAGTTATATAAATGGCTAATAAGCACTTGAAAAAGCGCTCAACAGCACTGGCTTTCAGGGAGATGCAAATTAAAATCACCATTAAAACTGTTGCAAGGATGTAGAGCAAATGGTGGGAAAATAAAATAATACAACCACTTTGGAGAAAGGTCTGGCAGTTTTTGTTTTTAAAGGTTTATTTATTTTAGAGAGAGACAGCACATGCATGCTTGTGCAGGGTGGAGGGTCAGAGGGGGAAGAGAGAGAATTCCAAGCAGACTCTACTCTAAGCATCGAGCCCAACCAGGGTCTGTATCCCGGACCACAAGATCATGACCTGAGCCAAAACCAGGAGTCAGACGCTTAACTGACTACACCACCCAGGTGCCCCTGGTCTGGGTATTTTTAATACAAATTTTGAACAAGTATGTTTACAGTTGTTTTATTCATAACAGCCCAAATAGGACACAGACCAGGTATCCATCAATCAGATAAAGAACCTGCAGCATATTCATACAATAGACTATTACTCAACAGTAACCAGGAACAAACTACTGATGGATTCAGCAACATGGATGAATCTCAAAAACATTTTAAGTTATATGGTACATATTAATCGCATGCATACGGAAGTGTTTAGAGTTGAAGCATAAATGATGCCTGCAACTTACTTTGAAATGCTTCAAAAATAGACGGATCCACTGGAAGGGATAAATATGTGGTAAAACAAATACAGCAAATTGTTAATTTGGAGGATAAAGATACGGGTATTCTTTCAATTTTTCTGTATGTTTAAAAATTTTCATAATAAAATGTTGGAAAAAATACGATGATGTGAAGTTCACTGAACTCTTTATAAAGATCTCTAGATCTAAGTATAAAGCAAATCACTTATGGGTCAAATTCCATTTCACATAAAATTTAGGTAGTTACATAAATGCTACTCCCGAACTTTGATTTTATAGTGTTGAATGCTGTTTGAAATCAGAGTCATCAAACAGACTTGAAATATCCACAGTTTTACATTAAGGAAAAAAAAAAACTATGGTATTTTTAAGTAGTAAGACATAGGGCAGGCTAGGGCAAAAAGGTCACTTATAATGGCATTATTCCCATAGTGCTTTGTACATCAGGCCACATATTATACATATTATATTTATTTTACTAATCCGTTTCAGTAAAACTTTGTTTGTGACTACACTATGTCTGTTTAAAAAAAAAAAAAAAGCATGCCTGCCCATTCTTTAGAAGAATGGATCTACTGTGGGTAATATTTTAAAAGTACATTTTACCATGCTACACTACCCAATTGCTTCTTTTTACTCACAGCTAACAAATCATGACAACTAGCATTTTGTTTTATTCAACCCATTTACTAAAAAAACAAAGACAAATTAGATGTAGTGAAAAGACTTAAGGAAAAGTCAGTGGGAAATTATTTTCAACTTAAGGATTCTCTTTCGGGTTGTACTATATTGTTACACTACATCACTCAGTTTTAGAGCTAATCATACATGTATCTCATCTTCATTCTCAGAACCTGAGAACTGTATTGTACAAAAACCATACACAAATAATCTAGAACCACACTATGTTCCGAAGTCATCCTTTTTTTTTTAAAAAAGGATTTTATTTATTTATTTGAGAGAGAGAGTGAGAGAGAGAGACGGAGAGATCACAAGCAGGGGGGGAGGGTAGAGGGAGAAGCAGACTCCCCGCTGAGCAGGGAGCCCGATGGTGGGTTTGATCCCAGACCCCAGGATTACGACCTGAGCCAAAAGTGGACGCTTAACTGACTGAGCCACCCAGGAGCCCGGCTGAAGTGATTCTTAAGAATTTAGTAATTCATGCTAAAAATGGATCCACTCTGCAAGAAAACTTCTATAGTAAGTGAGCAGTAAGCAAATCCCTGGAATTAAAAAGCCACATACATTTTGAACACATGAGTTTTACCAAATGTCATTCTGCTCATTCCTGACAGCATCTTGAAGATATAATGTTAAGGTTTTAGTGACATATTAAATAGTACTTTTTTTTAATAAAAAATCCAACTACGGCTTGATCAGTGGTACCAGCATGCTACTAAAAAGCTGGAAAATAGGGGCGCCTGGGTGGCTCAGTCAGTTAAGCGTCTCCCTTCCACTCAGGTCACGATCCCAGGGTCCTGGGATCGAGCCCCACATCGGGCTCCCTGCTCAGTGGGAAGCCTGCTTATCCCTCTCCCACTCCCCTGCTTGTGTTCCCTCTCTCGCTGTCTCTCTCTCTGTGTCAAATAAATAAATTAAATCTAAAAAAAAAAAAAAAAAGCTGAAAACAGAGCAGACTAGCTTCCATGACATACACACAACATACTTATCTGTCTACACCTTTTCATAGAATTCTGTCTCTCTCTCATACACACACACACACACACACACACAAATTTGGTGGGAGCGGTATGCAAAGAACAATGGATTCTGATTTGGAAACAGATTCAAATCTTATGAATCTCTCCTAACTCTTGAGTTTGAAGATACCATTCAGAGTACTTTATCTACTATTAAGATCCAACCACACTTGAAAGAACCTTTAAAATTGTAGCCAATTAATAGTTTTGTGCTTACAGTATTTGGTTTATTACAAACGGTATTTTTATAAGAAATAGTAAAAAAAAAAAAAAAAGTGTAATCACTTCCAAGCAGTTGCTTTTTCTATTTTTTTCCCAAGCAGTTGCTTCTACTGTAGCAAGTTATTACTTCAAAATATTTAGGATAGACATTCTCATTGTGTCATTGTAACCGCCAGCCAGCAACTAAATGTAAGTAGAAAACTACATTATACTTTAATTTTCTTGACCAAGGTAAATTTATGATAAACTTTGGGCAACAAAGGTTATGTTTTATTTTCAGTTGTAAACCCTTCATACTCTTTCTTCTATAAATCTAACAACAAATCTGTAATAATTCATCTTATTAAGAGATGTTGTTTGACAGGAAAAAGATCTGAATTACACAATGTCTTTAAAATGTCTGAATTATACAACTTCTAAAAAAGTACAGAACTTCCAAAAATTTTTATTTTTTTATTTTTGTTTTGTTTTTTGTTTTTTAAAGATTTTATTTATTTATTTGACAGAGAGAGACAGCCAGAGAGAGAGGGAACACAAGCAGGGGGAGTGGGAGAGGAAGAAGCAGGCTCCTACCAGAGAAGACTGATGTGGGGCTCAATCCCAGAACGCCGGGATCACGCCCTGAGCCGAAGGCAGACGCTTAATGACTGCGCCACCCAGGCGCCCCAGAACTTCCAAAAATTTTTAACTTCTTATCTTCAAATGTTAAGAGAGGAAAGACGTCATGTGTTAGAGCAGGGATTCTTAAGGAAAATATCAGACTTGGCTGAAGGACTAAACCACTCCCCGACCCCCATTCAATTACTCAGGCTTCACAGGACCATTGGTAGGGAGACAATACCTCATGTGGTATCATTCAGAAGGTTAGGCAAACATTCGAAAGAACAGTGCTTTGCAAATTATCTCTGGTATAGGACTATTTTTCTTTATATTCACAATTCATATGAAATACTAGAAAAACGAAAAATATACAAAACACAAGTTCTAATTTTTATTACCAGATTTGACATAAAATTGCTCTATCAAACTGCTATGCAAGTTTTTAAAAACTTTCAAATTCTGAGCTTATCTCCTCACAGACAGGTAAGTGAACAGGTCATGGACCAGCACCATTTACGTATTACACTCCAAATGGCTGTGTTACAGAATGTTGTAAACCTTTTACTGGCAGAGAATAAGCAGTTCGTTACTTAAATTTAGAGCTATAGCTGTAAAAGTATACTGACTCTCATTCTTAAGCAGAAAATGTATATATTTTCCTTATTTAGCATATCAGCAAACCCTTTTTCTCCTTCAGACACTGGACAGTAAATAGTAGTTTAAGATATCAAAATGATCACAAATTCTAAATTATGCCTTATTATGTGGATGATTATAGAAAGAAATTAATGAGTTAATCAATTACTTTGGTGAAGACCAACTATCATGGATAGTAAGAATTTAAAACTCCTAAATCTCAGATTATAAAAAATTATCTATGAAAATTGATTTTTATAAAATGGCATCAGTGATGATTATATAACATATTTTGGGACTAACAACTGAAAGATAATATATACATAAAAGACCTTACTGTCTGATGGATTCAATATATTGTATTGCAAGGAAGACAAAGACTTCTCCAAATCAAAACATCAGGAAAATCTCATGCTTTACTGAGAAGAAATCATGCATTTTTCAATACATATATGAATGCCCACTATGTGCCAGGAAATAGGAATACAATGGAGAACAAGGCACTTGTTCCTGCCCTCGAGGAGCTCACAATCATTATTATCTACTTCACTATAAAATAAAAGGCAACCTTAAACCAGGACTGTATGTACAATATAGTGTAAGCATAGACGGAATCTTTATAGCACAACACACTACTACCTTGCCTCGTCACTTCTTCAAGGGACTGAAGCTGTGAGTCTTCACTAAGGGAAAGAACGTAGTAGAAGGATAGTTGATGGCTAGCTAATTTGATAGCTATATCACCCATTTCGGCTGCTGACCCAGATATCAAAGAAGGCATTATCAAAAGCCTCTGTGCACTCAAGAGTCCTCAGCTTCCACTCTTTCCTTTTCTACAACATTACAACTCCCTACATAAGGCTGCCCATCTTTTTCATTAGTCTAATGTCATTACAGCCTAGATCACCAACCAAAAACAGCACTGGCACTACGTACATGGACTACTCAGTAACTCAGAATTTCATTTCTGATGTATGCCATTTCATTCTTTATTATGAAATACTTGCTAGATAGGCTTCTAATCAACACTACAAACAGTGCATAGAAAATGAAACTGCAACACACGGTCAAAACTTAAGATGTATTTCTAAAAAGTAAATAAAGGAAAATGAAAACACAATTCAAAACAAGATTTTCTTGTTAATTTCACCTCAGAGAACAAGTGTTTTTGTTGTTGTTTTAAATAAGTTATTGCTTCTTTCCTCTCTTGCCACAAAACTCCATTTTGAAATAGATCTCCTGTGGGGTGCCCGGCTGGCTCAGTCAGTATAACATGCAATTCTTGATTTCAGGATTGTGAGTTCTAGGCCCCATGTTGGGGGTAGAGATATAGAGACTACTAAAACAGAACAAAACTAAACACCCAAAAAACCCAAAACAAACAGATCTACTGAAACTTGGGTCAAATGTGAATATTCATTAACTTTATGAGAGATAACTGTATTAAATCAAAAACTGTAAAAATCAGCATTACTAAACTGCCCTGGGTATTTGCAGACCATTTATTTAAAAGACACTGAAAGAGGGGCACCTTGACTGGCTCAATCGGTGGAGCGTGCATTTCTTCATCTCAGGGTTGTGGGTTCCAGCCCCACGCTGGGGGCAGAGATTACTTAAAAATAAAAACTTTAAAAGAAAGACACTGAAATACATATTTTTAGACCAGATTTCCTTTCAGGAACATAGAACCTTAAAATTATTCAGGAAACATGTCATTTTACTACCTTTTTTTTTAAAAAACAAAAACAATAAACTGTTTCCTTTCGTTCCCCCAATGCCAGGCAAAAAGCTGCAAAAATGTACACTGAACATAAAAATTGCATTTCTTTTATGCTTCTTCTACTCTACCTTTGCTTCTTACTAAATGCTTCAACAGAGCCAACCAATGTTAATATAATAGAGGAAATATAATAACAGGAATACCAATATTAAAATCATACACACCTGGGTTTAAATCACTATTTTTCAGTTTATTACTTGTATGACCTTGAGTAGGTTACTTAACCTTATCAGTTTCAATTTTCTCCTGGATGAGAAATCCCATCATAGCTCCTAAGAAAATGATTTTTTTTTTTTTTTAATGAAAAAATATCTGGAACCTGTAGGTGGCTCAGTCAGTTAAGCACCTGCCTTGGGCTCAGGTCATGACCCCAGGGTCCTGGGACTGAGTCCCTCATTGGGCTCCTTGCTCAGTGGGGAGCCTGCTTCTCCCTCTGCCTGCCCTCTGCCTGCTTGTGTGTGTGCTCTCTCTCTCCCTCTCCCCGACAAATAAATAAAATCTTTAAAATGAAAAAATATCAAAATATGATTTTTCAGGAAAGGAAAGAATTAACCTCTCAAGGGAAGAATGTTTTCTATATCCTAATAATTCTTAGAATTTTATTTGGAAATTAGCACACTGCTAAACTATAAAAAAATAAATCAACTAAGTAAATTTTTTACATGTATCTTAGATATAAATTACCCAGTTGTGAAAATAAGTATTATTCCTGGATATTAAAAAAAAGCTTGATGGGTGCCTGGGTGGTTCTGTCGGTTAAGCATCTGCCTGTCGGCTCAGGTCATGATTCCGGGGTCCTGGAATGGAACCGAAGGCAGATGTTTAATGGATGGAGACACTGAGGCACCGCTCTTATGATTTCTCAATAACATTTTCTTTTCTCTAGCTTTCTTTATTATAAGAATACAGTATATAATACATACAAAAATGTTAATTGACTTTATATTATTGGTAGGGCTTCCAGTCAACAGTAGGCTACTAGCAGTTAAGGTTTGGGGGAGTAAAAAACGACATTCAAATGTTCTATTGTATGGGGGCTGGCACCCCTAATCCCTGTGTTGTTCTAGGGTTAACTATAATATGAAAGATACAGTTAAAAGAAGGGTAATAGTCACCTTCGATTGGCAAAACAATGTAATTCACTTATTTTGGTTTGGGGCAAAAATTTAGAAGTTTTTTGCAGAAGTATAGATAAGTACTTGGTACTTTGAAACATGCTCTTATGAAAAAAAAAAAAAACAAACTAGATAGCTTTCCAAGTTGCTTAATCATCATTCTGATTTAACCTTAGCATAAGAGCCATTTATGAGACCTACCAGTAACACATAGAATTGGTAGATCAGCCAAATAGGCTAAACACAAGTGTAATGTAATGGCTCCAAGGGCAGATAACTATTCTATTCCATTAGACCTACTAACATTTAAGGAAAGCCTGATGTGCCTATCCACTTGGTGAAATCCCAGTCAGGTGGGAAAGCTCTTCCCATACGTACAGCATTAATTACTCTTTCATTTGGGGCTATGGTCTTCAACTCTGGCTTTCAGTTTAGAATAAGCTGAAAAGCTTTTTAAAACTACTGATGCAATTAAATCGGAATCCCTGGATAAGGGGCAGAGGTATTTTCTAAAAAGATCTCTAGATCATTCCAAAATGCAGCTAGATGAAGCATCGCTGCTCTATTGGGTACATTTCATTTGCTTTTATCTAAGAATGCTTTTAATTTTTGTTTACATTTCCATCTTTTTTAGTCTAGATCTTCAACTCAATATGTATTTCATGGAGTGCAAATTTTATGCGGCATCACACACTATCCTAGGTGTTGATGATACAAAGACAACTTTGTGTACCTGTCCCTGAAAATCTTATTGCCTAATTGAGAAAGATAACATATAAATAAAAACAACAAAATTAAGTGAAATAGGTGCTACAGTAATAGTCTGTATAAGGGATATAGGGCTATAAAGAACTGATCTATTTTCTGGGTGTGGGGTTGAATCAGAAAAAGTTTCAGAGAGAAGGTGACTCTTTGAAGGGGGGATTTACCTAAGTTATTTTTTCATCTCTACCACCTAACACCCCCCAATAAAAACTTGGTAACAGCCACCCTCGACGTTGATATATTTAGAGCTCCTTGACTTAAAGCTTCTACTTTTACTCCACTTCAAAAACCCACTCCCAAGGTTGCATACTAGATTATGTTAACACTGGAACTGCCCCACCTCTAAAACCATTAATTCCAACATCCAACTATCTGACCACAATCTTTAAACCTTCTACATCCCCACCAAGTCCTCCAGTCTCTAAGTGTCTCTACTTTTACCTCAGTTCATCATTTTCCTTTGCTGTATCTTTCTATCATATTATTCTACAATGTGCTGTATTTTCCTTTTTTTGTATTTTGCTGCATCTTTATTGTTGCATTTATCACACAGCATTGTAATTTATAAGAACATTTGTTTTCTCTATTAGATCATAACTTTCTGTAGAATAGTCATTGGATTCTTTCTCTTGGTCCTGCATCCTTAACACCCAGAACAGGGCCTGACCCCTAATAAGTGTTTAGTAAATGTTTGGCGAAGGAATGGATGAAGTGTTCTTGTCATTTTCACCACCAGACCACAAGCTCTTCAAAGGCAGAGACTACCTCATCTACAGATTTCCTGTAATTCCTGCTGGAGTGCCTCACACATATCAGAGCCTCAGGTAGCACGTGTTAAATTGTAAAAGGATGAAATGTATTAGATACTGTGTAAGACATATAAAAATATGTTCCCTGCCCTTTTTCCGGAATTATTATTTCAATAATCATTTAAGATAACCTGATGGTTATGAGGCAAAAGTAAAAAATGCTATTATGGCAGAGACAAAATGAAATAATGGAAAGCACTGGATGTAAGTCAGGAGGCCTGTACTTCAGTCTTGGCTTTGCCACTCTGTAACCATCACTATGAGCCTTAGTTTCCTCATTTTTTAAAAGGGAGTTTCACCAGAAGTCAATTTCTTTTTTCTTTTCAGAATTCAATTCTTGATCATCTGAGGTCCCCTAACATATTATGCCTCGTAACATTTGTATTATAAAAGTGATATACCCTCAATATAAAAAATTGTACATGCCCTTCTGAATTGTTTAAGTAAAGGGAAGTTCCCACCCTTCACTCTATTTTCGTAGCTCCCCAAAGGTACCCACTCTCAACCTTTCTGGTATCTTTAAGGCACTGTTCATGGATAATCAAATACAGTCTAAGATTGTATTTATTTACCAACTGCACAGTCCCATCAATTCTAAGGGAACCTTGATGAAATGAAAGGACAATTATAAATACTTTGATAACGGAGCGCTTGGCGGCTCAGTTAGTTAAGCGTGTGCCTTCAGCTCAGGCCATGATCCCAGAGAACTGGGATGGAGCCCCGCATCCGGCTCCTTGCTCAGCAGGAAGTCTGCTTCTCTCCCTCTGCCTGCTGCTCTCCCTGCTTGTGTGCTCTCTCTCTCTAATAAATAAATAAAATCTTTAAAAAAATACTTTGATAACAGAAAGATAATTATCTACTCAAAAGGCCAACAGTAGAAAAAATTAAAACAGATAGAAATGAGTATTTAAAACTTCCTGTTTCACACCCCCCCACCCCAGTTGTGCAATGTAATATGAGTAAAAAGCGTATGACAAGAAAAGAAATCTAAGATGGGAAGCTTCAATGTGGAAGAAATGTGGGAGGCATGGGAACTGTGGCGAAAGGAGAGATAATCATACCAATGTCACAACCACAGAAGGATGTATAAAAGGCCAAAAAATCACAGAACTCTAAATATTAAAATAGCAAACACAATTTTGAAATACAGTATGAGCTTAAGGACAGAATCAATTGCAGAAAACACAGTGTTGTTTTCCTATAATAATGCTAGCCCAGAGACAAATGTAGATCACTATGTCCTTGATTTTCTTGACAACAGCATTCTGTAAAGATCTATACCTAAGTCTAACAAGGGTATCCACAGCTTATGAAGCCAAGGACGAAATAATTGTATTTTTGACCAGTCCCTCTGATAGTGGGGAAAATACATCATAGGATTATAGTTGTCATAAGAATTTTTTTTAAGAAAATAGAAAGAGAAAAAAATAGGTCATTAGTAAAATAGGGAACTAGTTTCCTGAGAATACAGTGGAAATTGCAATCTAATGGGTGGACTATTGATTTCTCTTTCATTTGGTACCAGAGTATTTAAACATTAAGGAGTATGTTAGATAGAAAGAGAGCCAAGTTTTTTTTTTGTTTTTGTTTTTTTAAAGTGGTGTTTTTTTTTTTTAAGATTTTATTTATTTATTTGACAGAGATAGAGACAGCCAGCGAGAGAGGGAACACAAGCAGGGGGAGTGGGAGAGGAAGAAGCAGGCTCTTAGCAGAGGAGCCTGATGTGGGGCTCGATCCCATAACGCCGGAACCACGCCCTGAGCGGAAGGCAGACACCTAGACAACATAGATTTCACCTTGACATGTCCCAGTTTTACCCCTATCATGTAAAATGACACCACTCTACTGTAAAGAATGCTTGTAAATAAGATAAGGACAGCAGCCCGTATCAGGATCCTGTTCCACAAAGCTAACACGTTACTCAAGTACACTTTTTAAACAGAATAAAAGTACAGTTCCATAACATGTAAGTCACAAGTCTAACAACATTCAGCTATAAATTGTCTAATGACAATTACAGCAATAAAAAAAAATTAACACTGTTAGAGTCTTTACTTGGTATTTTTACAACTAAATATAGTACAATGGATATAAACTAAAACTACAGTTTAGAATTTGGAGGAAGAGAAAATGATAAATTATTTTTATTCCATGATGTAACTTTAATACCATGGTACATGGTATAAAGTTTGTCAAGAAGTTGTAAATAGTTAAAAAAAAAAAGTTGTAAATAGTTAAGTCCATATCTCCATAAAATAAATTAGTCAAGGATAAGTGAATTTGAGGACTACAAACTTTACCAAATCTACCTTGTTTCCAAACATTCAAAAACACAAACCGAAATAAGGAACTAAAATCATTCTGGTTTCCTGCACCCTTTAAGAGGAACAATATTTCCTGACACCGGAAAATGTTGAGTCAGTAGCTGAAGCTATGGTTTTCAAATTTGGGTAGAATACCATTTTAAGAGTCTTTAAGATTCTTAAGAGAAATTTTCATTACTTGACATATCTACGTCAGAATTTAGCACAAAACTAAACATATAAAGCAGTACAGCAATTCTCAAACTTTTCTACCCCGTAGTCTGAAAAACGTTATGACCTTTCCATTTTATCTCACTTCTCTCTTCCATCCACCTCTTCCCACTAAATGCAGTAAAAACTTCCAAATCAGCTAACACAAATTAGTTTAGGCAGCTGAAGGCCCATGGTGGTGAAGTAAGTCAAAAGTGGCTTGTGTACTACTACTTCCTGAGTACAGGGACTCAATACATCCCATCTAAAGTTCAAAGTGAAAAAATTTTGTAGAAATTAGGCCCTAAAAGCCTCTTTACAAAATTATATGGGAACCAGGCCCTAAAAGCCTCTTTAGAATTTCTCCATTCGACAGGATAGCGCAATAGATCCACCAGCCTCACCCTGAGCTTAGCTTTTTGAACCACTGTCTCTCTAAAATATACATTTCTACAAAGAATTTTGTGATACAATATCTGAAGTCTTTGTAGGAAAGCCAGTAACTAAGATACAACCAATAACTACTGCTGGTAACGAGCCTTAAAAGCAGACTGTAATAGAGCCCCAAACTAGCTCTCCACTAAATTTCACAATTTAGGATTCTCTGTGCTGAAAAACTATTAAATTCTTTGATATTCACCCTTAACCAAAACCACTCATTTCAATTCCAAGGAGGCAAAAATGAAGAAGTCAAAATATAAATCTACTTTCCTTCCCACATGCCGAAGTATTACTGCAGACAGTCATTGTGCTAACCATTATTCCAAAGGGTTCCTCGGTTCATGATGATTACTCTATAATGGAAAAGTGATTTCCCAGGAGACCATCAACCAGATAAATAAGCCAGTACGAATGCATCCTGTCATCTGTGTTTCCACTTACCCTCAGGAACGTCCCGGGGGTTAGAAGTCCGGTCACTAGCTGGATCCAGTGCCACAGTCGCTAGTGAAGTGGTGGCTCCAGACATCTCACTCATAGGCTCACTACGGCTTGTTTCAGGCACACTTTCCCGTGAGCTAAACCTTACTCGGGAACTGGATCGGGAGCTGAGGTCCGGGCTGGTATCTGACAAGCCTGGAATGTCATCGATCTTCGTTGGTGTCACCATGAACCGGACTGAAGCCATCTTGGTGGTGGTTTCTGGAGGATGCATTATTCTCTTTTCCTTTATAAGAACAAAGAAAAAAGGAAAACCCCACAAAATCCTTCCTCCTACGCTAGCTACTTTTGATTGCAAAAACAGAAAAGACTTTTTAAAAAACCTTCAATAACCTTGATTTACACCACACAAAAAGTCCCAAATGAGAGTCCTACTCAGAATTCAGACTATCCTAGAAAGTGCACTACCAGTAAATATTTAAGAAAAAGAAAAAAGACAAAACGATGCCAATCTCGTGTAACTTCGTTCCTTCAGAAAGAAGAGTTATCTAGCTGTCTCCCCTGGTCCAGGGCTGCGGGCTCAGTGCCATGGTCTCAGAGAAGCAGGTGAAGCCTTTCTCCCCTCGACCCCCAGGTTTCCGCCGAGGTAGTTAAGCCTTTTATCTGGTAAATGTCCCACGGTTCTAGTTCAGCAAAGTGCGCGCAGGCCCACCCTTATCGGGAAAATATAGCACAGATCAGATTGCGAAACGGTGTACACCCGGCCACCTGTTGTGTATCAGGTGAATACCCCACAGGTCTGGCTGGGAGGTGTGTGTAGAGCCACCCGATGTTTTGGAGGCCAATAATCCACTTGGGTCTGGTGGGAGAGATGCGCATGCATAACGGGAAAAATACCCCACGCTTCTGGATAGAGGAGAATGAAAAGGGTGAGCAGAGGATGCAGGGGCAGAGCGGATTCGCGTCTCCAAGAGGTCTGCGGGGGTGGCCCACCAGCTCTTCTGGCAGAACGGTCCCTAGGATCTGGGAGGCGCCGGCTAGCGAGCGGATCAAGACCCCTCGGACTGCAGCTCAGTCAGGGTCGTGGCAGGTTGTTGCTAGTCCGTCGAGCCCACGGCCGGCTCGCTGGGTTGCTCGTGCGTGTGACAGGACGGGCCACCCCTTTGCCGGAGGACGCTTTCTCCCCCACCAGGGCCGCGGCGCAGGTCAGCCCCTCGCCTTCTTCCTTCGGGTCCTAGCAAGAGAGGAGATGGCCTGGCAGCCTGGCCCGGGCTGAGTAGGAGGAGGCGGCGGGAATGAGGGGAGGAGGAGGTCGCAGGTGCGGGATCCCGGCGCCAGCTGATGCGGATGCGCGCGCAGCTGTTGTTTACGAGCCGGTAACTGTTTCGGAGCCGCGGCGCGCGCAGGAGGGCTCCGGCTGCCGGGGAGGGCGCCCCCTCCCCGGGCAGACGCCAGAGCAGCCGTTACGTGACCTCGCCGCCCCCGGCCCCGGGCCCGGCGGGCTGTGCCCGCGCCGCCGCAGCCCCTCCCTTTCCTCTCAGCTCGTTCCTCATTCGAGGTTAACGGTCCGAAGAGAAGCCTGGGGGAGCGGTCGGAGGGCGGTACCGTCCCGCGAGCGCCAAGGAGCCCCGCCCAGCCTCTGCAGTCTGCAAGGTGACGGAAACGGCTGCGCGCATGCGCTGCCGGGGTCGCCGCGGGCCTGAGGAGCCGAACGTGGGAGGCCCGGAGGAAGATGGGAATTGTAGCTGAGTGTTGGGGCCTGAGCTGCGCGCACTGGAGAAAACAAACCCTTTTCCTTCTGGGTCCCGCTGTATTGCACAGACTCACTCTGGAGGCGTTCGGGGAGCAGACGATGCCTCTTGCCCTCAGAACCTCAAAAACCATCTCTTTTTAATAAAAGCGTCTCTGAAAATACCGTTCATAATTTCTTTAAAAAATCACAAACCTCGGTAGGTATGACCCTTACTGAAATTTTTAAGCAGATGTCTGTTTTTAAAGCACCATATTCTCAAATTATATACATTTTGTGCTAAGTTTTTCTTTTTCCTGTTCTTAAAATGTCTTTTACCACGTATGCATTTATCAGCTCGTCATGCTGTACACCTTAAATATATACAATTTGGTCAATGATACCTCAATGAGGCTGGAGAAAAATGCTATTTTCACTTTCTAGTTAGACTGGAGGTTCTATTAAAGAAAATGTCTTTTACTTTAGACCTGGAGAAAACAATGAGGTACTTTTTTACTCTATCGCCAGTGTTTTTCCTACTACTGCCACCATTATATTTTTCTTAGCATGTTTATTTAATATACGAACAGAAGCGTTCAATAAATTTCGACTTGTCAATGTTTTGTTTGAAAGTTATTTCCTATAGCTTTCCTAGTTTTTCCAGGTTCTGCCTGGGTCCTTACACCTCACAAGCGTAAATGTTTACACATCACCCTTAGCAATAGATCAGAACTGTATTGAAAACCTGAGCCAGGAAATTCTCTTTTATCAAATGACACGAAAATCCAAAGTCTGGTTAAAAAGATCCAGTAATAAAAAATTTAAAATATAAAAAAAACTTTTTAATAAAATAAAAAATAAACTTTTTTGAGATATATAGTATGTAAATAAGGACTGAAATGTGCAAAAAACAAAACAAAAACACAAAACAAGAAAGGTCCAGGTAACAAAATGAGAAATAAATTCCCATTTAAACTGTGAACTTCCTGGGGCACCTGGGTGGCTCAGTCCATTAAGTGCCTGTCTTCAGCTCAGGTCGTGAAGTGGGGGGCGGGATGCTGGGATAGAGCCCTATGTCGGGCTCACTCTCAGCGGGGAGCCTACTTCTCCCAGCTTGTGCTCTCTCTCGCTGTTTGTCTGTCACAAATAAATAAATAAAATCTTTTTTAAAAATAAGATAAAATGTAAACCTCCTTAAAGTTTGATTCTTTCTCTTTAAAGCCTACGATTAACAACTCTGGCTCATAGCTTCCTGAGGAGGCAAGAAATTCACTTCCTGAGGTATTAATGTTTTTCTCAGGCAGGCTGGCTGGTCATTCAAATCTCAGACTTTTTTTTTTTAATGAGGTATATGCCTGTAATTTATTTTTCAGATTTCTCCACAGGATTAAAAACTCTTTTTTGCATTACATTGTCATGCTCCCTGCTTTTGGTCTTCTTTTCCATGTACTCATTCTTTGAGCATTTTCTCATCACCCAACTGAGGTCACTGCAATGACCAAAAAATTTCAGAATGCAGGGGAACCTGGGTAGCTCAGTCGGTTAAACATCTTGCCTTCAGGGGCGCCTGGGTGGCGCAGTCGTTAAGCGTCTGCCTTCGGCTCAGGGCGTGATCCCAGCATTCTGGGCTCGAGCCCCACATCAGGCTCTTCCACTGGGATCCTGCTTCTTCCTCTCCCACTCCCCCTGCTTGTGTTCCCCCTCTCGTTGGCTGTCTCTGTCAAATAAACAAATAAAATCTTTAAAAAAAAAAAAACACAAAACCATCTTGCCTTCACCTCAGGTCGTGATCCCAGGATCCTGGGATTGAGCCCCTTGCTCAGCAGGGAGCCTACTTCTCCCTCTCCCTCTGTCTGCCACTCCCCCTGCTTGTGGTCTGTCAAATAAATAAATAAATAAATAAATAAATAAATAAATAAATAAATAAATATTTAAAAAAAATTTGCAGAATGCTGTAGTGTTTGTGACATTCCTGAAGCAAGTTTATCAAGACTTTGCATTCTTCAGTGTGCAAGTGTGGAGATAAGTCAGGATGCATGTTTTAGAGGTGATGGCGCACAGCAGAGCCACCCAACTCGCGGTCACAGAGGGGCCAGGCCAGCTCCAGGTGGCAAAGGCTCCTGCACTCTCCACAGCTGACCCTGCTGGGCTCAGCCAGCCCCAACTGCTCTCACAGACTTTCTCATATTTATAGGGAAATGGTGGATTTCTACAACATCCAATTTTGTTTTATATCACAGTGTATTTTCATTCACTTACATATATTACCTAATACCAATATACTACACCTCTTAAAACTTTTCTTCGGTTTCTGAGCGTCTCTCAGAAAATGTTAATATCCAGAGAACCTTTTAAGGAAAAAGTCCTTGGTATATTTTAAAGCAGTCTACCTTTTCTCCTCTATTTCAATTAGGAATAGTTTCAGATCAAAGTCTTTTCATTTCTGTTTACACAGCAGGTAAGTAGCATGGAACAACAGTAATCCTTTTTGGCAGGGGCAGGGGCAGGTAGTGGGTTACTTATAAAGACAAAATTACAGTCAACATTACAAAACATTGCTAGCAGAGTTCGTTTACTGACTTTGGTGTTTAAGAAGCTTCCATAGCAGATCCTTTTCCTAGTTATTGCAGAGTTAAAATTTCTTCCATCATGACCCCCTTAATAAGATAGGGTAACACTTAAAAATCCCTGTAAAGTCAACAGGCTAAGAAATTAAAAATTGCTTGCCAGGAAACAACTATTTCATTTTACCATGGCCATAAGTTAAGTGATTCAAAGATCATCTGTCTTCTATTAATTATCACCCAGGATGAGAGAGGTTTTTTTTTCAGCAGTTAGCCACTATCCTCAGCTTTTCTGCTGAGATAGTCAGAGTCTAAGAGAAACATTATCTATCCCTTTCCAGGACCGTGCTGATAAATTAAACTTACGCTGATTTAAGTTACATCTGCTTCTAGAGTCTAGAATCTTGATGCAGTCAAAAAAGTTTGTATAGGGCACCTGGGAGGCTCAGTGTGGTTAAGCGTCTGCCTTCGGCTCAGGTCATGATCCCGGGGTCCTAGGGTCGATCCCCGCATCAGGCTCCCTGCTCAGTGGAGGGCCTGCTTCTTCCTCTCCTGCTCCCCCTGCTTCTCCCTCTCCTGCTCCCCCTGCTTGTGTTCCCTGTTTCTCTGTCAAATAAATAAAATCTTAAAAAAAGAAAAAGATTGTATAATAAGAACACAATCTCCATAAAGCAATTTTTAAATCAGTGGCATGAGGCAAACATTCAAATCCAATGTCAAAAGCCACAAACGGAAGATTGGAAAATAATGAGTTGATTAACTTTGCAAAGAGAGGAAGAAGCAAGCTAGCATTTCTTTAAAGCTTATATACAGCATTTTGCCTCATCATCCCTCTACTATGAACTGTCCTAAGAAATTTCCCAGGGTTTTTGTGTTTTAATTAACCCCAACAATAGCTTAAAAAACAGCAAAATCCGTGGTTGAATCTCTCATACCTCATATTCTAAATTGAGATTCGTGTAGAGTTCCACAAAGCAGCTGGCTGCCAAGGAGAATATAAAGTTAGGTGTATGTGAGAAGACAATTCCTTGATGGAGAGAAGTAAAAACCTGGGAATATTTTCAGGGGGAGTATATTCATATCAAGGCATTTGTAATCACAACAGTTCTCTTTGCAACACAGTGTAGATATATTGACATCCACCACTGTACCCTACCAAATTTCAAGTTGGAAGAAGGCTTAGAAATGATGAGAAAAATGAGACTAAACTGGGTAAGTGACTTTCTCAAAGTTATGCAGAGGGGAAAATCCTGCTTTCCTGACTTCCAATTCACTGCACTCCCTCTACAATATAGCTGCTATTTTCCAAGCAACTCCTCTATTTTGAGTCAAAACGTCATTTCAAGGGGCAAATTACTTAAATGAGAACAAGGGTATTTTTCAGTGAATGGCGGCAGTTGTGGAAGAGTCTCAACCATTCTTCCCGTTCCCCAACACCCTATCACGCATAGCATTACTGCTACAGCACTGACTTAAGTTTTTCTTCCAAGTACTCTTTGTTGTACCGCTGGGGTGCTCTTCCTTCTCATCTCCCTCTTTTTTGTTTTTAAACCCCTCCTTTTCCCCCACAACATACAATAAGAGCTTTTTCAAATCATTTTAATCACCTAGCAGTGATTCAAAACATGGAAAGAAGATTCAAACTTGTTCCGCTAAGACGGATGCTACCATGACTGCTTCACACAAGCACGATCGAGGGTAACGATGAAATCGGATTCCAAAGAGCAAGGGCGGTAAGAAGGCTTCAAGGCTCACAGTTTGAAGAGCCGGGTTTCGGAAAGTCTCTGAGGGGCAGCAGAAGAGACACGACGTTAAGGGACCCTCAGAGGACAGGGCGCGGCTGCTGGGTCATGAGCACCTTGAAACGTTTCTTGACGGTGATTCGGTGTCGAGAGTATTTGTCGTCTGGGGAGAACCGAGCGGGATGCGCCGAGCAGGTCTGCTGGCCCATAGGGTCAAGCTTCTGCTCGAGGAAGAGAGACAGACATAATTTCAGTACAGGAGCGGTGGGAAAACTCAATCACTGGCGTCATCAGGGAGACAGAGGCTGGGATGGGGAGAAGGCTGCGCGAAAAAAGGTGAACAGGAAGACAGGACACGCGACGGTCAGATCAACAAGTCATACACTCCTCCCACACTCGCGGCTTCTGGGCTTTCTAGTTCCCCTCACCCACCTAGGGAATTCGGTGGCGGGTCTCAACCGCTTCTCCCACCTATGCTTCTCGCCATGACCATTTACAACCCGTTGTTTTTGTTTTCTTTCCTCACCTTCAGCGTATAGACCCGGTCTCCCTGCTCGTTGAGGTAATACTGGAGAAACATGACCACACCGAAGTCAGAAATTCCAATTTCGTCCGCAGCTCTAACTGTTGGTCTCACGTGTTTGTCAACTTCCTTCCGGTAAAGCCGGAAGTCTCTCTCAAGGCCTGCCGGGAAATGTAGTCCATTTAGGCCTCTCTCTCTAGCTGGCCAGAAGGGGGCGAACTAGTGCAGGATTTGGCCCAGTTGCAACCCAGTTGCAACCTTGCAGGCGTTGGCTTCCAGTTGCAACTTTGCAGGCGTTGAGAGACACGTGGAGTGTGCCCACTGTGTGCAAGACACTGCTAGGAGTTAGAGGGGGGTAGGAATGGATACGAGTTGAACATTGGTGAATAGAATCCTGTCTTTATCTCGAGACGCACACCCATTTCACAGGCAGTGGGTTTCTAGTGCCTGGAGAAACAAAGTCTCCAGGATTCACAGCCCCTTTACCTTAGGGTATAAAGAAGAAAGCTTTCCTCCCTCCCCTCTTTCACATCCGGTTCCCCCGTCCTATTTCAAAGTATTGGCGGTAAAGAGTGCATGATGGGTATTCAATATTAGGTACAGCGAAGAGAGCGTGAAGTTATTTTATGAAACTGGTGAAGTATATTTTAGGGGTCGAACCAAGATTTAAACTCAGGTTTCTTTACCACAAATCCAGCGCTCTTTCTTATAGTGGTGAGTAGCTAATAATAGCATGATACGATGCACCTCCTAGGGTTATTTCGAAATTTTAAAAGAACGTAAAAATTCTCTTTATAGAACTCTGGGCTTTAAAAAACGACAATTGGAACCCAGATATTACAAAGACGATCGTTACAGTATTATTTACAATGGCAAAAACGTTGGAACATACGTTAATTTTATAACCAAGAAAAGCCTGAAAGCATTTTTCTTTTTTAAAAGTATATAGTCTGTATTTGCTTGTAGCTGCATAAAATATCTCTGCAAGGATTCACAAGAAACATACTGTTGGTTTCCTCTTGGATAAAGAAATTGGTTCCAAAAAGAAAGAAGAGAGAGAGAGGGAGAGGGAGAGATATCAGTTCCAGGGGAAAGGAGTTGGGAAGGACACTTGGTGTATATTCCATTTTGCAAAGTTTTACTTTTGGACCATGCTAATGTATTTGTCATTTCAAAAACTAAAATTATTTAACAAAATTTTTAAACAACAAAATAATTTAACAAAAAGAAGGACTTTTTTAGTTTTGGGATTTTAGGCTGAATGGCAGTTTTTGATAAAGTGGTGCTTTTCAGCCAACAGTAAACTGAACCTTCTGTGGACTGCAGAGCTGATGGTACTGGACTATTTGGGACTGCAGGACAGCTTTATTTATTTTTCTAAGATTTTATTTATTTATTTGAGAGAAAGAGTGAGTGAGAGAGCACAGCAGGGGGAGCAGCAGGCAGAGGGAGAGAGAGAGAGAAGCAGGGCCACCTGCTGAGCAGGGAGCCTGCCGCTGGTCTGGATCCTGAGATCAGGACCCCAGCTGAAGGCAGCCGCTTTACCGACTGAGATATCCAGGCGCCCCTGCAGGACAGCTTTCTAAGGAAATGATATGCATGCACCCAATCATACACCCTGATTTTCTGAGACAATCCTAGGTTCAAATGTTCTGTTTCTTTGATCCTTAAGTGCCCAGACTATATGCTCTGAATTTGGTTTGGAAAATATAGCCAACATTGAATTAAGCCAAGGGGCTGTCACAGCCTGCTATTAATAGGAAATCAGTTACAGAACTGGGTGGGATTGAAGGACATATAACTATATATATATTGGTGAAGAAATGTATAGGTAACCAAGATGTAAAGCTGTAATGTTGGGAATCAGAAAGAATTTACAAACTGCCCTAAAAAGACACACAACAATTTTGTTGCCATACTCTGATTTGGCGGGAATTCCTGGTTACTGCTTACTTACCAGGGCCCTTTGGTGTCTTTCTCTACCTCTGCCCCTGCTTCCCTCCCCTCCCCCAATGCAGAATGCTATGAATCCTAGGTTCTAGTTCTGTTTTGATCTGATCTTTATCTTCCCTTCCTTGGATCCCTGTGTATCTACTGGGGCCAGGTTGATCTCTGGGTCCTGGACCTGACTGTCTCATTCTGGAGGTGTCCAGACAGCCACGGTTAGTGCCCAAACCTGAGAGGATGGCTTCAGATGGAGGTAAGTTTGCGTGGTGGGGAAGTTCCTCGCTACCTGCGCACATCCTTGGGGATTCAAATTTGACATCTTACCCGGGGACCAGGTTTGGGGGCTGACCTAGAGGGTTGTAAGAGCACTAGACCCCAGCAAAGTCATCAGTCTTGGGGAGGCTGGGGAAGGAGATTGTGCCATTAGCACCGGGTTAGGGGATGAAGAGGGCCTCCTGGGAGACAGATCAAAGCCCCTCAGAGGAATGCGCTCAGTATAGAAAAGGGATGTCAGTTAGCAACTTGCTTCCCTGGAAGAGGGATCCCTTCAACATGTGTTTGTGTGGCACGGAGGGGTGTGTGTGGTACGAGCAGCACAGAGAGGGTTCAAGGGGAAGGTCCAAATTCCCGGTCTTCTTTAGGCAACTGGAGCCTGCTCTTGAATTATGCCCTAAGAGAGCGGAGCTGGAACCACACTCCATCGGATCGAGGGGGGTGGGTGGAGACCTTAGCTGGGAAACTATTCCTCTGGGTTATCTGTTGCCGAGTCTGTAGAGAAATGTCCTCCCAAACGCTAGCCTGGAAGGTACTGTAATTGCCTCTGCTCAGAGCCTGATGCCTCGTTTTTGCCCCAGAGATGGCTTCTCTTCCAGTTCCAGGAGCAGTTTTCCTTGATTTCCCGGGGCCAGGGGAGGTGGGCAACCAGAATGAGAGCTGGGCCTTCCCTGAGATGCTCTCAGTCTTTCTACCTTTTGTGGAGCTCAGGCCCTCAGACCCATTTCACTTCACAGAATCCTCCTGGCCCTCTGCTGTGTGGTTGAGATGATGAGTTTGCTCATATTCCGTGTGTCTTTCATGGTCAGGAAGTGGAAGCTGAGTGTTGTTAGTTTGCCAGCGGAATATTCTTTATTAGAGGAGGAGGAGACTTGTGTGAAATTAGGCAAATGATCTTCTATTATTATAATTAAAAATCCTGTGACACGTGTGATTGATTAAGTACACAGTTTAGGTATTTATCCTTGGGTTCTTGGCCTGGAGTCCACATAGCTCCTTCTCAGCCCATACTGTGTTTCAGACTTCATTGTGCCTTTTTCATAGTGGACCATAAATTTCTGCTATTGGGACTTCCAAACAGAAGGACCACAGCTAGTCTACACCAAATTTTAACATGTCCAGCAGCTACTTAGAGCTCTGGAAACCTCCCTTCTTAGCCACACCTCCCCTCACCCATTTCCTGGTCCTTATCTCTTAGTCATTCCTGGCTGTTATGTAACAAAATTTCTGGAAACCAAACACCTAATCCACACACGCTCTGCAGGGAACAGCACTTGTGTGAGTCATGGCAGGGACCACAGGGTCCCTGGGGGCAGGGTTCAGGTGGTTTGAACGTGTTTGGAGTGGGTGGGAATAAGAGGTACTATGTGCTGGCTGCCATGTGTTAGAGAGTATGAGCTCATGGGCCCAAGGGTCACTGCAAGTTCTCTAGTGCAATAATTCTCACCTAGGAGTAAGGGACATCAAAATCACTTGGGGGAACACTTGCAAACTATGCAGTTTCCCCTGCCTCAATCCCTCCCTCACCTGTTGAGAATCAGCACTCTGATTGTTCAGGGACTAGATGGAACTCCGACAACCTAACCTCTGACCTCCTTTTCTCCTACTCCATTCCCTCTTTTTTCTTCATCTCAACAGCATCTTCACTGTCGGGACCAGATATGGCCATGAAACCTGGTGCCGCCCTGTCTCCTTTCACTGCACTTCCGTTTCCCCAGCCTGCTGCTGGCCCACCAGACCAGCCACCCTGGGAGCCACCTCCACAGCCTCCCATGCCTTCAGCATTCTCTCCAGGCGACCCTTTGGTGCTCTCTGCTCTCCCCAGCCCATTGTTGGTGACAGGGGATGGGGGCCCTGGCCCCACTGGGGCTGGAGTCATTGTCAAAGTCAAGACAGAAGGGGGGCCAGCTGAGCCCTCTCAGACTCAGAACTTCATCCTTACTCAGCCAGCCCTCAGTTGGATTGCCTCAGGCACTCCCTGCGGGGCCCCTGAGGGTCCTCCCCCTCGATTCATGACTGCTTCTAACATGAAAACCCTTCTGCCCACTAAGGCTGTTGGGGTGAGCCAGGAGGGCCTCCCAGGCCTTCCTGTTCAGGCTCTACCACCAGCTGCCCAACTGGCCCCCATCGTGCCCCCGGAAAAGGCTTGGCCAGGGCCACACGGGGCAACCGGAGAAGGAGGTCCGTTGGCCGCCCAATGTAAGCCCTCACTGGGTGACCTCTCCTATACCTCCAAAGGTGTTTATGAGAACTTCCGACGCTGGCAGCGCTACAAAGCCTTGGCTCGGAGACACTTATCTCAAAGTCCTGATGCAGAAGCCTTTGCCTGCTTTCTTATGTAAGTGGGGAGATCTGAGATTAATTATCCTAGCGCTTTTAAACAAGGAGGACTCTGGGCTGGACAGGAGGTTAGGCTATTTTGGAATGCTTGAGGAATACATGAGGGTGATAGCGAGGCTCTGAGAACAAAAAAGCATAACAACGATGATGATGATGAGGATAAGCCTCTTTACCCTCTTCCCAGATTATAACGAGCTTTCAGGTGTCTTCTCTCAAGTGACCCTCACAACCCTGAGTTCAGGCAAGCACGCTAACGTAACCCTCACGTAGAGATGAGAAGACTGAAGCCCAGAGGTTTCCTATGATGAAGCGAAGGGCCATGGGTGGAGCTTAGGCCTCTGACACCAATACGTGGGCCTACCATTCTATTTTATTATTATTTTATTACTGTCCGACATCAAGTTGAGCCTTCCAAACGGCTGGGCCCTGACCCTTTGTGTAGGAGTGGAGGGTGGTGGGGGGCCAGGCAAAGGATGTGCCGCCCCTCCCCACCACCCCCTATTTTATTCTGAGTTCAAGCTGAAATAGGGAGGTGGGAGAGCTCGCTCGCGTAGTGACCCATGGCCTAGGTTCCTCTGCTTGCTAGATTGGTGACCCTGGGCCCCACATTTACTACCTTGCCCTCAGTCTTCTCATCTAGAAAGGGGGTGGTTATCCCGACTTCAGAGGGTTGCTGAGATGAAATGAGTTCTTATCTGTGAAGTGCTTAGCAGAGTGCCTGGCACAGAGAGTGCCTTATTAAGTGGCAGCTGCTATTACTATTGCTATTATTACAAAAAAGGCAATTGAGACAAGGAAAAGAATTGACAAAATGCCAGAATGTCTATGTGAGTGGATGCTTAGCCAAGGACCCCAGGGGTCAGGGGCTGTCTGTCGTGTCTATAAAGTTGAGCCATTAGCCAACCATCTGGGGAATTTTCTCTTCCTCCCACGAGGACCCACGGCTTCCCTCAACAGCACTGCACTCTCGACATTCTGTGTAAACCACTATGTAACACATACCACATTTTACTGGACTTAAAAAACAGGTTCATTGTGTTCCCAGTCTCTGAGCTCCTAAAGGAATCTCCCTTTCCACTCTGACTCTGGCGTGAATAAATCAAAAGGCTCCCCCAGAGTCCTTGGTGTGGAGCACCTTACCAGCTTCCTGCTTTCTCCAGATGGCTCTGAGTTCTCTCGGAGACTAACAGGCTGAATTTCTAACTGCTAGCCTCTTCCTGCTCTCCATGCTCGAGGGCTCCACGCAGGGTCTTCTCCAAAATGCAGTCCACACTCTCTCCAACAGTCGCCCAGGAAACTGGTAAAATACTCAGTCCAGAGACCCTGGGGTGCTGGACTCCTGAATTGTAACACGCCTCAGCAGGTGATTCTAAGCACAGTGCTCGAGGTCTCTGGCACGTCAGAAAGGCAAAAATGAATCATAGAGAATTTAAAGAGTACTGATACTTGACTGTCTGTGAAGGGGATCCCAGAGGAAAAAAAAAAAAAAAAAAAAAAAAACTACTTAAAACCCAACAAATAAAAACACCACACAACCTTTAATTAGAGATTCATTTGGGTTAGATAGTGCCTTTTTTTTTTTTTTTTTTGAAAAGCAAGAGCCTTTGGGCAGGGTTAAGCCTACTTTATAATGAATATTTAATAACATGAATGCTTTCTTCCTTGTGTTTAGTTGAGGATAGCACTGTGAGAATTAAGGGTGATTGATTTGAAAAGGTGGAGAGCAGAGGCAATCTTCTGATTTTGTGTGAGATTTGAAAATTTCAGCAGGAAGAGTCTAGTATGGTAGATGGGTGGGTGGGAGGTTGGGGGCCTGGAAGTCTAACCAGAGGTGGGGCGTGACAAGGATTGGGGGGCATGTTAGCTCTGCTGAGGGACAAGGGGGTGTGTGTTGAGGTGTTTGTTGGGACAGGTGGATTGGGGGGGCACACTGTAGAACATGACTGACCCAATGGGGGTTTTAGCCCAGTGCTTCGCTCCCTGGCCCGGCTGAAGCCTACTATGACCCTGGAGGAGGGACTGCCAAGGGCTGTGCAGGAGTGGGAGCACACCAGCAACTTCGACCGGCTGATCTTTTATGAGATGGCAGAAAAGTGAGTCTGAACAACCCTCATTCTCCTGAGGGGTGCTGTGAGGTGGAGGGATGGATGGGGGCAAGTAAAAGGCTTGAATCTGGGCGTGTGGGTGATTATTAAAAGGGATGCTAGGAGGAGCGGTGTAGACTAGAATGGGATCTCCTGGAATCTCACTGCTTCCACCACCTTGACTCTTGGGTTTTTCTGTCCTGTCACCTTGGAAGCTCTCTCTCCTCCAGATCCTGAATTATATAGGTCCTTGATATTGAAGCTCTTAGAATAGGATTGGAGCCCAATTGGTGTAAAAATTCCTTGCTAAAGGGACCTACACTGGGGAGGTAAGCCCTACTAGGCAGGTTCTTTCCTATCTCACTGGCCAGGTAGCAAGAGGCTATCGATGCAGACCTGGAGACCACTCCTCCTCTAGAAAGAGTGACACGGAAATCATTTACCCTGTTATCTCAGGGAGGGCTCGGTGCTTGCAGAGGTTGGTCAGGGGAAGGTCCTGGATGGCCGGAGTGGTCTCCTGGCTCATATCCCTCGCTTCCCCGTGATCATCCCCTTGGTTAAAGAAGTATCTCTGGGGAAAATGACCCTTTCTTCCAAAACTTAGTTTCCATTTCCTCCCTTCTGGACCCATACCTCCTAGAATTACTCTTCCTGGCCCCCAGTCCCAGCCTCAGGTCTTGGATCTCAGCACTGCCTCCTGGTGGGAACTGCCTTGAACTGCAATCCCAGGCCCTGCTTTAGGATTTCAGTCGTCCTTTATGGTTCTAGGTAGGGGCAGATGAGGCCTTGTGGGGCCGGCTGGTGGGATCCTGCCAGCTTTGGCATAGGCCTGACTGGCTTCAGCAAGGCTGTATTAATTGCTGCTGTACACCCTCCATAATGCTGGGTGAGATCCAGGATGAGATAGAAGTGAAAGGGATGGTTCTGTCCTGGAGAAGCTCGACATTCATTTTCTCCACAAGTTTCCTAACCAATGACTGTGCGTAAGGGACTCTGTGGTGACCTTGTGAGGTTCCCCAGAACTGTTATTGGGCTGTCTGGGAGCAGCTCCCTGCTGGTGTCCGGCCTTCCTCACCCTCTGCAGGTTCATGGAATTTGAGGCTGAGGAGGAGATGCAGATTCGGAACACACAGCTGACCAGTGGGTCCCAGGGGCTGCCTCCTGCAGCCCCTCTGAAACTCGACCCTTCAGGGCTCCCAGCCCCCGACCTTAACCAGCAGCCAGGTAAGACTACCGCATTCCAGCAGGAGCCTGGGGCCCGAGGCCCAAAGGGAGGCGTGCACAGAGCGGTGGTGGATAGGGAAGGCGTTGGCTGGCCTTGCTTCTGTCACTGTCCCTCCAGGGGTGGCACTGATGTACTAAACGGGGCATATGTACATAGGAGGCTGGCTTCTCGGGTTCCCTTTGTCCCAAACTGTAATCTTGGCCAAGTGAACCAACTACTCTGAGACTGTGCGTGAGGCACATAGCACCTCATCTTCCTGAGAAATGGGGGCTGGGTCAGAGGACTTATTGGAATTACAGGGGTTTCCAGATGCCTCACGCACTGATTCTCTTAGACCCTCCAGCTCCACAGTCTTCTCCCATGGCTGCCCTGTTTCAGGCCTGATCCAGCCCACAGCCTTTCCACACACCCGGATCGCTGCCCTGACAAACCCAAGGTTGGTAGGCGGAAGCCACAGTCCCTGTGGCACCCCCCATTCCTCCTTTCCATCTTTCCCTTAGTGTACATTCCCAAAAAGGCGGCTTCCAAGGCACGGCCCCCCCGCCGGCGGCAGCGCAAAACGCAGAGGTCTCCGGTCCCTGAGGCCCCCAAGGAGATCCCACCAGAAGCTGTGAAGGAGTATGCTGACATCATGGAAGGGCTGGTGGGGAGTCAGTTGGCCATCGGGGAAGCAGATGGAAAACCGGAAGAGGAAGAAGAGCAGCAGCAGGAGGAGGAAGGGATGTATTCGGATCCAGGCCTCCTGAGCTACCTTGATGAGCTTTGTTCTCAGGAGGTCTTTGTCTCCAAGGTGGGCTGGACCTGGTATCTGGTTTCTAGTAGACCCTGGGGTGGAAACTCCAGGGGACTAAAGAGCTAGGGCTTTGCCTGAGGCAGTTAGGAACTAGGCTGCCTTCCTACTGAGAAGTGTGTGTGCATGCATGCACTTACGTGAATGTGTACAGCTGGTGGCGGGGAGGGTTGGGGGAGGGGGACACATGGCTTCTTCTCTAGAGCCTCTTGGTTCACAGGTTACTTCCTGTCAAGGACTCAGATCACTGTTTCTTCTGTTCCCCAGGTGGAGGCTGTCATTCATCCTCAGTTTCTGGCAGATCTGCTGTCCCCAGAACGGCAGAGGGATCCATTGGCCTTAGTTGAGGAGCTGGAGCAAGAGGAAGGACTCAGCCTTGCCCAGGTAAACCTGGGAGGTAGGAAATATCAGAATAAGAAGCTTGTGTGATTTAAGCTAACCCTACGCTGTCTTGGCTGGTATGACTTCTGGAGACAGACAGCTTCAGAATTGAGATTCAGGTGCAGAACAAGTAGGCAAGAGACTGTGAAACACAGGAAGGAAAAGGGGAGAGAGCATAAGTGGTCAAAGCATGGGAATAAGACCTAAGAAGGCAGAAAGAGCTATGGTATCTGTTTTTGATACCGTGACTTATGCCACTTGCTTGCATTCCCTGCCTTGTCCAAGTACCATCTCCTCACCAGCCCCTCAGCCCCCACTTCTCACAGCCTTGTATAGAACGGTGTCTGTCCATTCTCCTTCCAGCTGGTCCAGAAGAGACTCCTGGCCTTGGAAGAGGAGGACGCAGAGGCACCTTCTAGCTGCAGTGGAGCTCAATTGGACTCCAGTCTTTCTGTTTCTGATGAGGATGACGATGGGGGTGGGCGGGTTCGGCCCTCACCTAGGCCTCGGGTGGCTGGGGGCACCATTCGCCTTGGAAAGGCTGCTTCTCCAGGAAAACGGGTGAGAGAAGTGCAGGGTGGGCAGGAGCGGGCCCTAGATGGCCCGAGGGGGATGCGCAGAGACCGGAACCCCGTGCCATCCCCCAGCAGCTGGGACCTGCAGCTAGAACCCCCAGCTCCACAGGGAACTCGAGTGTCCTTAAATATGGAGAAAAGAGGGCCCGGGAAAGTTACAGATCAAATACCTCCACATCAGGATGACCACCTGGGAGGTGCTAGGTCTCCTGTGCACCCCCTGGTGGCTGACAGAACTTCCGAGACTTTGCCCCTTTGTTGGCAGGATGGCTCCCAGCCTGAGATAGTTCCCAGTTTGGATGTGGGCCTCGAAGAGCTGTCTCCTCTGCAAGGACAGGGGTTAGAAAAGCGGGTCCCGGGGTTGCAGACAGGACAGCAGCTAGGGGGGCTTGGAATGCTTCCTCAAGGGAAGGAGCTACTAGCAGTGCCCCAGGAAGGCTCTCTGGGAGCCATGTGGGGAGATGACAAAAGTCCTCCCGTGGTTCAGAGTTACGATCAGAACCTTTCCCCTAGAGGAGCTGGTGACAGGGATGGGGACGGAGCCTCTCTCAGTCCAGGACTTTGGCTGAGCAGTGAGCTGGATGCCGTAGGCTTGGAGTTGCCCCTACACATTGAGGAGGTCATAGAGAACTTCCGCGATGGGGAATGTGTCACTGAGCCTCAGGGCGGCTGTCAGGCACTGGGCTCCAGAAGCCACATTTCTCTGGGTCCTGGAGAAACCACAGCACCTGGGGATGGGGGGGGCAGTGCCACTCCCTGTGGAGGCACAGATGGCATGGCTGCCCTGCAAAAGATGAACTGCCACAGCCTGCCGGGACCTCTGAGGGCCAACAGCCCAGCCTTAAGACCTAAAGAAAATAGAGAGCAGAGCCCTGAGGCTACAGGGGATCCCTGCGATCTGTGGGCTGAAGGTTGCCCCCCTTTGCTGGAAGGTAGTATCCGTGCCCCCACGCCGGAGGTTCCCAAAGAAACCCCTCAGCCTGCATGTCAAGGCAATATCCTTGTGCTGGGGACCCAGGGCATTTCCTCCTTCCCCGAGGCCAGCCTGGAGGCGGGGAGCAGAGGCCATTCCATCTCTCCTCTGTTGGAAACCACAGAACATGTCAACATACTAGATATTAGAGATGCCTGTGGTCTCCAGTTAGGGGTCAGCGAGGATACTGACCGGCCAAATTTGAATCCTTATGACCCCCAAGGAGAGGGCAGGGAGGATACTACTGATTTATCCAAGCCCGAAGACCTTGCTCCCTTACCAGGGAATCAAGAGTCTTATGTACATGGGACCCCCCAATCAACATCTCCTCACCAGAGCCTTGGAAGCACTTCCTCTAGATTGGGGGCCAGGGATGCCTTAGTTCTGAGAGAAACCTCTCCTGTCAGTGAAACATGCAGCTCAACAGATGGGGCCAAAGGGAAGGAGAAGCAGCAGGAGGGGGAGGGGGAGGATGAGGAACTCTCCAGCTTTGCCTACCTCTTGGCTTCTAAACTTAGCCTGTCGCCACCAAGGGCGCCTCCCTTCAGTCTTCACCCTGCCTCAGGCCTGCCCTCAACGGGAGTGCGGGGGGTCCAAAGAGCATCCCACTCCCTCTCTGCTGAGGCGAGAGGCCTTGGCCAGTCTCCACGTCCTGTTGCCAAGTCTGGGAAGAGAACTCTCAGTGGAGGTCCAGCCCCTGCTGAAAAGAGGCCCCACCAGGGAGCTGACCTTGACATCTCTGGGGAGAAACCCCTGGCTCTGGGAGTGGTTCGAACCTCACAGCCTCGTAAAAGGCGGCGTGACACTTTTGTTACCGGCCGAAGGAAGAAACGTCGGCGTAGTCAGTAGGGGACAGCAGGACCCACCTACCCCACCTGCTGATCCCTAAAGTGGGGGCCCCAGCATAGACTGGTTCTCAACCCCGTGTTATTTTGTTGTTCTGCAAGAGTGGCGAGTGTGGGGAGGGGGGTCACTCTGGCTAGGTTGGAGGCGGTCCCCTTGGTGGGAGGTGGAGTACCTTTGGAAGTTGTACGGGGAAAAGAAAAATAAAAGATTTTCTGGTTGTTGGAAAATGCTTGCAATGTGCCCTTTCATGTTCATTTCTTTGCTGCTAGACGGGGTGAGGTGCTGAAAGGGAGGTGGTGGAGGGGGTTCCAGATTCACTGGATTGAGATATCCGTCTAGCCGCCAGCCTTACCCACGCTCCCTGACCAGCTCCTGTCCTGAGAAGTTCCCAGCGATCACTCTAGCCTCCCCTCAGGAAGAGCCTGGACTTGATGCTGGGGAGTTCTTCTCGGGGCGGGCCGTCATTTTCTGTCTCCCTTTAAAAGTCTGTAAGATGGAAAGATGCTTTTTTTTTTTTTTAAACCCATCAGATCTCTGGGTTAGATATCTAATTTCCTAAATCTAACTAATTTTCTATAACTCTATCTAGACAGTACCTTTTTTAGGGGGCGGCCTTGTTTTTTTCCCCTACCTTGAAGAGGCTGGACAGAGGGACTTAAATGTCCTCTATTCATCCATCTCCAGGCAAAACACAGCCTCCTGAGGCTGGTCTGAGCTGTAGGGCAGACGCTTGGGTGCCACGGACACAGCTCTTTGCTCCCACCATGGGAGGGGGAGTCATTCTCAGTGGGATTATTAAATATAAAATGGTAGTTAGCTGTTTTTTAATCTCTAGTGAGGACAGAACAAGAGCGAATAGGCTGGAAAGAGGTTCATGTGCATATATATACGCACATATATGTACATATAAAAGTACATATATAGGGTGTGACAACAGAAGGGGACGGTGTGACATCGGCATGATTCCTGTGCAGGAAGGAGCCCCATGTAGTCCAGCTGGAAGTGAGGATTCATCCAGCAATGGTAAGAGGACTGACCCTTGGAACTTCTGGGGTCTTCCAATGGGCAGCCTGCAACCATTAATCTCTTTTGTTCCCAGCTGATACTATCAATATAACAAGCTTATTTTTTTAAATAGATAGAGATATATATTTATATTTATATATAAAATAGTTTTTTACAAAAAAAAAATACCCAAACAAAAAACGAAAATCAACTTAAAAAAACAAAACAAAACAGAACAACAATAACAAAAAAATCAAGCAGGAGCAGAAATGGGCTTGAGGCACAGGGCAGGCCGGAGGCGAGCTGGGGAGGTTGAGGTGCTTAGTCGCCCTTCTGCTTGGGCGCTGGCACAGTCCCGTTGGCCAGAGCCGCAGGGCCGCCGGGGGCTGAGGCCTGTGGTTTCGGGGAGGGGCGCAGGTAGGTGCTGAACAGCTTCCCGTGGAGCGGGTCGTGGAGGGAGAAGGCCTGGAACTGACCTGGACAGGCAAAGTGAGGAGAGAAAAAGTCAAACGATCTAAGGAGGGGAAGAGGGCCGCCCTGCTCTTCTTCGGAATTGGTATGTCCCGTCCCTCTCATCCGTGCTTCAACTTCTCAAATCCACGCTTCCGTCCTCTCCGCCTTCCCGGCCTCACCTCTCCAAGCATGAACCCTCCACCCCTCCACTGGCCACCAGCCCTTGTTCCCTCCCAGCCCAGTGCTGATGGTAGCCCAAGCCCTCCTGGCAGAGAAGGCTGTGACTCACAGAGGGAGAGGCCTTGGTGGGGACCCGCCTGGCACAGCTCAGCATGCAGAGTGGCAGCAGCGGGGCGGGGTGACCCCAGCAGCAGATGCAGGATGGTGCTGAAGCCATCTCTGTACAGCAGGCGGCCGGGCCCCTCTACTTGCTCCTCGGCAAACAGCTGGCACAGAAAGGGACCTAAGTCAAGCCCTCTCCACAAGCCATGGCCCCACACTGCCCTGCAGGTCTGCCTGACAGGTTCCTCCTCTTCCGAGAGTGTGGAGTATAGGCCCTCCCTGTCTCCCCTGCCACCCCCACCCCGGCTCTTTGTGCAGAATTAAAAACTCACAGCTGCTGCCCTCGCCCCGTTCTCAGTCAGGTCTCAACACTGGGGCACTGGGGTGGATACTGAGCACCTACTATCTAGAAGCTACTGGAAGCAGCACCCCACAGAGGCCTCTGCGTGGGGTAGGCATGGCCAACACATGTTCCCCCCCGCCCCCAACCTGATACCTCAAAGGCCAGGCGAGTCAGCTCGTCCAGGCTCCTGCCCCCATCCAGAGCTGCCAGTGCCAAGGCCACATCTCGAAAGTCCACCAAACCCTGGGCATCCTGGAGGGAGAAACCAGGGCAGTATGAGGACCAACACTGCGTCCTCCCTCCTACCCTGCATTTTGGTTCCTCTCTTTTCTCAGCAAGCATAGGAATGACCCTTGTGTCTGCTTCCCTCAGGACTGTGAGCCCTAAACTCTCCAGGTTTCCTGGGATTTCTCACAGGTCAAGGGTTCGCTTGAGCTAACTCCACGTCACCTGACGAAGCTCCCCTGAAAGGGATCTCCTGTGAATGTTAGGGAATCCCTCAGGAATGCTGAAGTTATTACCATCAAATTTCTGACATACCCCAAAGCTGGAAAAACTGGTTCTCTGCTGACTATGATGGAGAACTGGTCCAACAGACTAAAAGGGGGCCACTGGCATAATTTCTTACCAAAAAACCCCAAGGAGGATGCCTGCCATGGTGAAACTACGCTATTCCAGTTTTGGCTCTGCTCTGCTATATAGCTAAGTGGAGAAACTCCTTTCAGACACAGTCGGCCCCAATCTAAGGAATCAACACTCAGGATGTTGAGACCCATGGTGTGCATCTTAGACCAAGGAGAGCTCTTTGGAACCCGTGGTGATTGTTTGCAAACATTAAGAATCTTTTGGGATTATTGTAATTCAACAGGAAAACTTGGTTAAGTTCCAGAAAATCTATGGAGTGACAAAATTCTTGAGATAATTCAGGAATCCCCTAGGGAAGCTATGGGTTATTTTTAAAAAGTGTTGCAAAGATCTGAGTCTCAAACTCATCACCATCTAACCTGTCCCATGTTCTCCTTCATATATCATCTTCCCACTACTCAGAGGTGCCCCTTGTACAAGGTTGTATGGTCCCCCATCTCTGCCAATCTCTAAAGTGGCTTTGGACACTTATGGACCTCACTGACTGATCATTTCTCCATTGTTCCTTCCCACAACAATGAAAACATTGTTCTCCAATGCACTGGATACTCTATAAGAAACGAATCCTCCAGTGGACCTCAGTAGATGACCTTCCAACAATGGCTGTCAGAACATCCAGGGCAGGTTCCAAGCTGGCCACCCATGTGGCCCACTGGATAGTGTCCTTAAAACCTGAGCATGTCAGCCTGGAGGGCAGGGTCTGGGCTCTGGCCTCTGCATCCCAGCTGCTTTACCTGCTGGAAGTAGCTAAAGGCTCCAGTCACCGTCTGGGGGTCAGAGAGCTGTAGCTGTCTGGCAAACTCTTCCTGGCTGATCATTCGACTCCGGCCTGGCTCGGCTCCCATGTCCACATGGCCAGGGGACAGCCTATAGTGGAATCGTTGAAGGCAGAGAGCTTACTCAGCTTCTTCCTGGACCTTGACCGCAGCCCCAAGAGCCCCCCAGCACAGCTATAGCTGGTGTTTTTCTAAGATGGGCCCTACCTCACAGTCCTTTTGAGAGCCATTCCTCCTTTTCTCACTGGGCTTATTATATATCTTTCCCTTTCTTTTGACCTCCTTCCTTTTACTCCATTATCTTAAAAAATAATCCTCTACCTTCCCACTTATTTCTTTTTTAAGACTTTCCTTCCTTCTTCCCATTTCTCTCTTCTTTTTTTTCTATCCATCCGTGACACTGCCCATACCCTTACATTCAAGGTCACATACCCAGCCTTCCGAAGCACCTTTCCCAGTTCCCAGAGCTGTGGCTCCAGTGCGACCTTCAGCTGGCCCACCACAATCACGGGCAAGCTCCCTACAAACTCACACTCGGTGGCTGGAATCCCCAGGGCCCTACAGGATGAAGAGCAATGGAATGGGGGAGGGGAGACAAGGAAGAAGAGTCTTCTGAGGCTTCATTACCAAGTCTGGGCCGCTGAACAGGGAGTAGACCAGGTCCCTTTAACCACCCCCAGTCTCGGCTGTGCAGAGCCCATCCCAATGCCCATCCCCCATCTTTGCCTTGGAACCTCAGCCCTCCACCACCCGCCTGTGCTTCCTATGTCCTGTATATCTGTTCCAGGAAATATTCTGTGGGATACTCACTGTGCCATTACCCTCTGGACATTGTTGGCATAGAGGGTGGGGTTTCTGCTCTCCTCCGGGCTGGGGTGGTACACGGGGAGGAACTGAAAACACACACACACACACACACACACACACACACACACACACACACACTTCTCATCAGGACCTCAAAGCTGTGGGTGAGCACTCCCACCCTCTTCCCTTCAAGAGTCAGCTGATGCCAATTCCCCTCCCCACCCAGGTGGTGTCGGGGAGGGTGGGGAGGTGTCCTACCTCCACGTCCACGATGCTGCAGGGCTGAGAGGCTGTGAGCCAGAGGACTTTCAGTCTAAGAAAAGAGAGACCTCAGATGCTCACCAATCTCTAACTATGGGGCCTCCCACCCTGAGGAGGGGAGGGGAAAAGTTCTGCCCATTCACATAAAAACGGACCTCTAACCACACAGTGAACTGGGTAAATACGCAGTTGGGAGACAGAGGGAAGGGCCAGAAGAGGGTACGGAGAAAGCATGGTGGGGACAGGCGTGAGGAGGACCTGCCAGAGAAGAGGTGTGAGTAACTGCAGAAAAGGTGAGGCAACCATGCTGGCTCTCAAGAAGAGACGACTGAGGGAGATGGCTCAGAAAGACCGGACGGTAAGTTCAAAGGAGCTACAATCACAGCAGGAATGATTAGGTGGGATGGCTGAAAGCACTTCCAGATTGTATCAGCAGATGAGAACAAAACAGGGAAACAGGCACCCTCTTCTCTAGAGTTCTCTCAGTCTGAGAGATTGCCTTGTCTGGAGATTGGAAGATGGGCCAGGAATTCTCTGATGGGCCCTGCTCCCCACCCTCATCCCAGGAACACCAAGACTCACACTCCAGGGCCCCTCCATGCCCAGCTGGTGGTATCCTAGGGGAGAAGCAGAGATGAGGGGAGAAAGGCATTACTTTTCTTCCCCGGAGCTAGCCAATCCTCTTTGGGCAGAGGCCCTGACCTTGCCCCCCCCCCACATGCACACCCCATGACACTAAAAGTTTTCACTGATTTAGGGTGGATTTGGGCTCCCCTGTCTTCTCTCTTGGACCCAGACTTACCAGACTGTTGGGGTATCGGATGAGGACAGGTTGCACAGGAACCCCGGCGATGAAGGCTCCTGAATCCCATTTCCACCCCCCACCCCCCAGGGAGAGGTTAGTTCATGGAGGTAGCTAGAAGGCATGAAGTGTCAGGGTCTGGGACAGTTCTGAAATGAGACCTGGCCTGGCTCTATTTCATTTGTAATTTTCTTTCTGACTCCTACAGACTTTTCAAGGTCAGCTAGGAAGTACCCTGTCTCTCTTCCCTATGATCCCCACTTCACTTCTTGGGTTATTCCAGAGTCCCCCTCCAAATCCGGGGCTCTTTTTCCTACAGCCCTACCCACAATCATTTTATTCACCTGGTTTGAATTTAAGTAAAGCCTTCTTGTTGGAACAGGTGCCCTCAGGAAAGAATAGTACCTAGGGGGGGAAAAAACCGGAGGGACCGGAATGAGGTGGGGTAGCCTGCAGGGGAGAGAGGAAAGAGAAGCCCCTTTGGGAGCACATAAAAGGTGAGATCTTGTGACCCTTACCCACCTGGGGCCACTTGCCTCCTGAGGTAGCCCGCCTTCGGACCTCCTCCACCACTCTGCGACGGGAAGCCGGGTCATGCCGGGATACTAGGATGGCTTGGTTGAAGCGAAGAAGGGCTGGGGTCCAGAGAGGATACAAGGAGTCACTTGGTTCTTACCCAGGGGCATTAATACCTGCAGCCTCCCCTTACTCAACAAGAGATGCTTCAGTGTCTCTCTGCGCTGGGGACCCTTTTTTTTTTTATTGTGTGTTGTCCTTTTAGGCAAGTGATCTGAGGTCCTTCCAACACCTCTAAGCACCAGCCCTCAGAATCTAAGGGGTTGGTTCACAAAAGGGATCCATTTGCATCTCATTTGCCAGCAACAGCCGATTTCCCTTCTAACCTCTCCCTTCCCCCTTGAGGCCAGTTCTTCTCTCCAGAGCGTCTCTGATTTCCTCCCTTTTTTGCTCAGAGTTGTCACCTCTCCCCTTCACCCCTCTTATGCTCTCTCACCTCCAATGACAGGCACGGAAAGGTTCTCAGCTCGGGACACGACCTTGGGCAGGTCACAGGGCAGCAGAACGATGGGGTCAAAGAAAGTAGAGTGGGGAGCGGCAACAAGGACAGGGGCTTGAAGGCGAGAGGCCCGCTGGCCCCGAACGCGAATTCGAAGGAAGCCCAGCAGGAAAAAGAGCAGGCGGCTGAGGCCCAGCACCCCGTTGTGGCACACAGTCCTGCAGGACAAGGCTGGGCATCAGCAGAGGCGGTGATTCTGTCCCGCACTCACCCCCAGGCTTAGGCACCCAGAAAAACAGCTGCCCTTCTCGTCCTCTGTTCCTCTGCCCAGGGGCTGGAGTCTGCCGACTTTGGGATATATCCGGGCACATCACTTAGAGCTGAGGTCCTGGGTACCCGGTCTGAGCCTGGCTGACTCATCTCACCTACCTACGCTGGGGAGGCGAGCTTCAGAACCCTCCCTCCGTTTCTTCTCAAAGAGCGGGAAGAGAAGAGAGAAGTAGGGTCTCTGGGGGCTGACCCCCACTTACTTCCTCCATCCTGTAATTGGCTCTTGAAGCTGCTTCTCCGTAAGACCCACTACTTGCAGCCAGGCAAAGGGCCAGAGGAGAAAGAGGACGATAAAGGCCAGAAGCACTCGGATGGGGGCCAACAGTGCCCCCAGGAGGCAGAACTGCAGAGGGTGGGAGAAAATGCCACTTCAGGCCTGGGAGACACTCTCTCCATTGCTTCCCTTCTCCCACAAGGATGAAGCAGAGAGCCATCACCCCCCTGTGGATCAGGAGACAGGTGGTGTGGGAAAAGAAGATGGGGCCGGAATCCAAGGTGAGATGAACATACCAATAAAGGCGAGAGGATAAAGGATTAATAGGATCAGGGGCCTCATTATTAGGATCGGACCTGATTTTTTAAATCATAAAACGCATCTATCACTTGGTAGGCTGTTAAGAGCATTTAATGACAACCCCTGTGGAGGCGCCCAGCACAGTGCTTGACGGAGAGGAGGCTGGAGATAGTTCCTCCCCCACCTCGCATTCCATAAATAGATCCTATGTCCAACAGAAACCAGGTGCACAGTTCTTTCTACTTTGGCCCTGGGAAGTGGTAGAGAGTTGGAACACACAGAGGTCTACTTTTTAGGCCCAGGCCGGTCTAATTTTACTCAACAACAGTCCCCTAGGATTGGGAGTGGGGGGAGAGCGTGGCCTACTCCGCAGGGTAGGGGTTGCCAGGAGCCAGGGTGACTCCTAGGGCTGCCCTGGGAGAGTGCAGGTAAACAAACTGTGCCCCAGGAGCCAGCCTCAGGGGCGGTGAGGGCAGCAGAAACCTTGGACACTCCCTTTCCACACCCTTCCCCAGTTCCCCTAGGCTGGTGCGGCTCTCCACTTCCTGTAGCCAGCCCCCTTCTCAGCCTCCCTGCCCCCCACCAGGAGGTGCTGCAGTGCGGGGAGAGGGGGGAGTGGAAAGAGGGGGTGTTCGATCGACACAGGGCGCAGGCTACGGGTCTAGAGATGTCTTCCCTCTCATTCAGAGCCTCGAAGAAGCACTCAGCACGCCCCTGCCCCCACCCCCCGCTTTCCGTAGCCTCCACCTCCATCCTAGTTCATTGGCCTCCGCAGGATGTAAACCGCATTCCCCAGTATCTTCCATCTCCCCATACCCCGGGTCTCCTGCAGTCCTCCATCCTCACCTAGTCAATTCTTCCACACCTCCGAGCTATCCATCGTCCGAGCCTGCGCCCTGTCCAAGGACTTCTCGCCCGCGCCCGTCGCCCCCACGTGCGCTCCCCCGGACACCCTCCCCTCAAGCCTCTCACCCGCCTCTTTTCCGGAGCCCCATCCCCATCTTTGCCTGGGCTCTAAACGGCCTCCTTTTCTTACCCCACGAGTCCTCCCGACGCCCCCTCTCACACTTTACCTTAACCCTCTGAAGGCGGGAGAGATGTAACTCATGCACGAAGGGGTTGGGGGGCGCTGAGGGTCCGGCGGTGGGGTCGAGGGGGGCCCAGTCCCCCGGACTTCCCTGGCTCATAGCGGCGGGAGAAGGTGGGAGCGAGGGCGCCCCGGCCCCGACCCCGGGCTCCGCTCTGCAGAGCAGCGGCTGCGGCTGCGGAGCTCCGGCCGGG
>NC_048222.1:71047931-71086862 GCF_002007445.2 Ailuropoda melanoleuca
TAGCAGAGGAGCCTGATGTGGGGCTCGATCCCATAACACCGGGATCACGCCCTGAGCCGAAGGCAGACGCTTAACCGCTGTGCCACCCAGGCGCCCCAGGTATGGTAATTCTATTCTTAATTTTTTGAAGAACCACTGTACTGCTTTGCATAAGGAATGCACCAATTTACATTCCCACCAATAGCGCCAAAGTGTTCCAATTTCTCCACAGCCTCACCAACACTTACCTGTTTTTCTTTTTTTGATAATAGCCATCCTAATAGGTGTGTGGTGATATCTCATTATTGTTTTGATTTGCATTTCCCTGTTAATTCATGATGTTGAGCATATTTTCATATCCCTGTTGACCATTTATATGATCTTGAGAAAGAAGAAGAAAGTTGGAGGCATCACACTTCCTAATTTCAAATTACTGATTTCAAATACTACAAGGCTACAATAATTAAAACAGTATAGTATTGGCATAAAGATAGGCATATAGACCAATGGAACAGACTATAGAGCCAAGACATAAACCCATGTGTGTATATGGTCAACCGAACTTTGACAAGAGTGCCAAGAATACATAATGGGGAAAGGATAGTCTCTTTAACAACTGGTGTTGGGGAAACTGAATATCTATATGCAAAATGTGAAAATTAATGCAGGGAAACCTGACTAAAATGGAGTGAGAAGGCCAATAGGTGGAGCTCTCATATCTTACCACTTGTCAATTGCAAACACAAAAGAAGAGAGGGACCTTGCGCTGGATAATACTTTATTATACCAGCAGAGGGAAGGAAGGTTTCTTCTTCCCCTGGCAACAGCCCAGCCTATAAGGGACTGTCACAACTCAAGCCAGTGAGAAGCCACTATGGTTTGAACTCCCAGTTTACTCCAGTGCACTTTTTGTTTATAACAGCCCTTCCCAACTCCCTATGGCACTTTCTTCTGAAAAAAAGGTATTCCTCTCCTTCGTTGTTCAGGCTTGCCTATGGCTTTGCTATAGACTGCGTGTCCCTCATTGTAAATCTCTGCTATTCCTAAATAAACCCATCTTTTTGCTGGTAAAACAAATGGCAGCTTTATTTTTAAGGTTAACAACAACAAAAATGGATCTCTAACTTACCCCATACACGAAAATCAACTCACAATGGTTAAAAGCTTAAATGTCCATCAGAAACTATAAAGCTTCTAGGAGGAAACATAGGACAAAGCTTCTTGACATTGATTTTGGCAGTGATTTCTTGGACATAACATCAACGGCACACAGGTAACAAAAACAAAAATAAACAAGTGGGACTACCTCAAACTGAAAAGCTACCACATAGCAAAGGCAACTATAGACAGAGTCAAAAGACAACCTGTGGAATGGGAGAAAATACTTGTAAACCATGTACCTCACAAGAGGTTAATTTATAAAATATATAAGGGACTCAACTCAACAGCAAAAAACCAAATACTAAATTAAAAAAATGGACAAAGGCCTAAGAGAATATATTTCTAGTGAGATTTTGGAGAAGAAACCATTGTTGTAAATAGCGGGATATAGGAAAAATTCAATTACAAGTAGATAATATCATAGATGATTTGGAGTTTTCACTTCTTCATGAGCATAAAAAAATTAAATTGTTTAGACAATTTTTTGAAAAGTTCCAAATTTCTAAGAAGAAAGGCTAGCCTCTGCTCATAGTTTTCTGTTTCACATATTTAAATTTAACATAGACATATAATTATCAAATTTTGGCACTGTTAAATTATGCTTTTTAAAACAGTATATTAAGATTTGTATACCATTTACATGACAAATAATACTTGAAGTTTATAACAATTATACAAATGCCTCTAAAGTGTATACTGTAACATTATGCATATAGCATGCTATGTATGGAATTTAATAACTAATGACATTTAATGTAAAAGTTCTTTTGTGATATTTAATAAAGAAGTAACATTTATAGACAATAAAAGTTATATGGGGTTCTGAAAAAAATGGGCAAAGAACTTAAACATTTTTCCAAAGAAGATATATAAGTATATAATTTTCTCTTGCTTGATCAAGTTAACAAGAATAGTGCCTAGTTATAAGTTTTTTGAAAGAACCAACTTCTGGCCTTCTCTATTTTATATTTATTTTCAGGATCTTTGATTTCTGCTCTTATCTATTCTACTTTCTCTGGATTGATGCTATTCACTTGTTAACTTCTCATGTTGAAAAGTTAGATATTTAATTTTTTGGTTTTCTTCTTTTCTCATATGTGCATTTCCATTGAAGTACATGTAGGCTTTCATATAAGTTTAGTTCTAAGTATTTTTAAATTTCCACAAACTTTTCATTGAAATACAAATTATTTAGAAGTTGTAAAATTTGAGAATGTGTGAGAATTAGAAAAAAAACTCTCTATAAACTTTTTTTTTTTAAAGATTATTTATTTATTTATTTGAGAGAGAGAGTGAGCAAGAGAGAGAACACAAGTAGGGGGAGCAGCAGAGGCAGAGGGAGAAGCAGGCTCCCCACTGAGAAGGGAGCCCAATGTGGAACTGGATCCCAGGACCCAGAGATCATCACCTGAACTGAAGGCAGATGTTTAACTGACTGAGCCACTTAGGCACACCCTCCCTTTTTAAAAAGTAAGCCCTATGCCCAGTGTGCAGCTTGAACTCATGACCCTCAGATCAAGAGTTGCATGCTATACTTACTGAGCCAGCCAGGCATTCCCCAATAATGTCTTTGACTTAACATATATTGTCTGATAGAAATATAGCCATGCTAGTGGGTTTTTTGGATATATTATTTTCCTACTAACTAACTTTTACCTTTTCTGTATCTTTACTTTTATTTTAAAAGTTTTTTTAAAAGATTTTATTTATTTATTTGAGAGAGAGAGAGAGACAGAGTGTGCACAAATGGGGGAGGGGCATAGGGAGAGGGAGAAGCAGACTCCCTGCTGAGCAGGGAGCCTGATGTGGGGGTCGAATCCAGGACCCTGAGATCATGACCTGAGCTGAAGGCAGATGCTTAACCGACTGAGCCACCCAGGAGCCCTATTTTAAAAGTTTTTATTGAAATTCCAGTTAGTTAACATACAGTGTAATTAATATTAGTTTCAGGTGTACAATATGATTCAACACTTTCGTGCGACACCTTGTGGCCATCACAAGTGCACTCCTTAACGCCCATCACCTATTTAACCCGTCCTCTCGCTCACCCCCATCTGGTAGCCAGCAGTTTGTTCTCCAGAGTTAAGAGTCTGTTTCTTGGTTTGGCTGTCTCTTTCTTTTTTTATTCCCTTTGCTTGTTTGTTTTGTTTCTTAAATTCCACCTATGAGTGAAATATATGGTATTTGTCTTTCTCTGACTGACTTATTTCGCTTAGCATAATACTTTCTAGCTCCATCCATGTCATTGCAAATGGCAAGATTTCATTCTTTTATATGGCTCAGTAATATTCCATACATTGTATTTATAGGTGTCCTTCAACTAACATCTGTTTTCATTAAGATACATGTGTCTGGAAACCTGTGGGTGGAAGCATATGGGCATAGCCGTATTCTTAACTCATCAAAACTACATTGTGTATAATGCCCCTTCAGCTAACCTCTTCTTTCATTAAGATATAAGTGTTTGTAAATGTATGTGTAGAAGTGTAATGGACTAGCTATATGCTTCACTCATTGACCCTACACTGTGCATAAACTGTTGTTCAAGTAACATCTTCTTTCATTGAGATATATGTGTTTTCTGTATCTTTATGTCTTTAAATAACACACAGATGGATTTTTAAAGTCCTTTTCCCCTACAAATTCTTTACAAATATGTAAAACCCAGACAATAGTTTTACTTCATGGAATTCTTTTAACAGCTGATTATTGGTAGAGGTTATGTCTATGAGGGATTAACCATTTTCCTACTAACTTATTTAGTGAATACATTGATTAATTATAAAAAATTATTCTAAAGTACATCAGAAAAAAATTAGTCAAATATTTTTAAAATGAATATTTATTAAATATTGACTATGAGTTCTGCACTGTGTAGCTCTCCTTGCTTGCCTTTACTTATCAGATTATGGCAGGGTATAGTGGTGGTGTTGGAGCCAATCAATTGTAATTATTTGTAAGAGTTAATACGAGGGAATCAGACAGGGAGACAAACCATGAGAGACTCTTGACTCGGGGAAACAAACTGAGCATTGCAGAAAGGGAGGTGGGGGGTGTTGGGGTAACTGGGTGATGGGCATTAAGGAGGGCACATGATATGATGAGCACTGGGTGTTATACACAGCTAATGAATCATTGAACACTACATCAAAAATTGATGATGTACTAAATGTTGGCTAATTGAATTTAAATTAAAAAAAAAAGTTAATATGAGGCAATAATACCTAAACAATAATACCCAAAGATGCTGATAATAGAAGCAGAGGAAACAATTATAGGACAATGAAAGAAAAGTGTAAGAACCTCTTTTTGTTAAACATGGTCAAGGAAGGCTTTTATGGAAAAGGTGTATTTATTTTAAAACTTTCTGCCATAATTTCTTTTATACTCCAGTAATTACCACTTTATAACTTGATAGCACTCTGACGAAAAATTTATGCAGCCTAAGGTCCTGGATATTGAATTTTTTGGGACTGAAAGCCAAAATTGCTGAAGTAAGAGATGGCTTTTTGTCCTGTGGTTTTTCATTTGCTGTTACCTCCTTGTTCTTGTTGATGAGTGTTTTTGCCATGAAATCTCTAGTTAGTACTATGGTATAGTAATACTCTTTCCCTTTCTAGCTGCTTCTCAAGCATTCTAGTATGTTGGATTTCTTAGATACTTCTACTGATTCATTTTATTTTATATTTTATAATTTTTAAAAAAGTTTATGTATGTATTTATTTATGTAAGTAATCTCTAGACCCAATGTGGGGGTGGAACTCATGACCTTGAGATAAAGATTTGCACACTTTTCTGACTGAGCCAGCCAGGTGTCCCTCTACTGATTCATTTTAAAGAAAAAAATATTTCTGTACATCCACCTAAAGCACCATTAAATCTGGTACCCAGAAGCTACTTTTCTTTCTTCAGTTCTTTTTGCCCTTTTTAATTCCCCAGGGGGAAAATCAGTGTAGAAGCCAAGGAGTAATCCCCAGGAGAATCTAATCAAGGAAAAGTTGGCTATTCCCAAGACTCTCACCATCGTTTGGTCACCAGTATTCAAGGTTGCTAATTAGAATCTTTTTTTTACTTGAGGAAAACAATATTAAGCTCTTTGCTTTGGAAAAATTTACAATCCCAGTCGGAATGTGAAATCGTCCTCCCCTGAAACTAGAAAAATGCTCCTACTTCAAGTACTACCATGTAAAATGAATGCAAAATAAATATCTTACAGTTTAGCAGCCTGAACATTAATCCAACCTACTCTTGGGTCTCTCTCCAATGATTGCTCAGCAATTATTTCCTCTCTTAACCTAATACACAGTTTAATTCCTCATAGTTGTGATACACATATTCTGTGGCTCTTGCTAAGGGTACTGGGGAAAGTATTGCTAAGGGTATTTGGAGGACATTAAGCTGGATCATGAATCAAGGGTGGGATTTTGACTAGAAGAGGATGTTCCAGGAGGAGGAAACATCATACTTCATTTTTTCTATTTCTTGTTCTTTTCTATTTCCCTATTCTGTATTTTCTTTTAGTTTTTTGTGGTAAATTCCTAAGTGATATTTTCAGTTTCTGTGTTTTATACACTCCCAATTTCTGTCATTTGGTTCTCAGTATCCATTAAACTAATTCTTATTTTTCTCTTTTAGAAATTATAGTTTTTACATAATGGAAGCTCTCTATCTTGTCACAAAATTTGGAAGGAATTGATCTACTACTATTTAAGAAGAATAGATTCTTTGGTCTAACTCAGGTAAGAGAGTCTGGTTCCCACTGCCTTCCTTCGCAAATAGGATTAATGACATTTTCAGCATTGAGTGTGAGCCATTTCTAGGGCTCAGAGAAAATTCATCTGTGTCATTTTTTGATGCAACATAGATGAAACAGATAATGGAATGCAGTAAACTACAATTCTCATGTGAAAATTTCACCATAGGGAGCTAAGATTAGGTATAGGCAACATTTCAGAAGTTGAATGCCAAGTTGCTGTTGTCTCTTTCTGGTGTGCAAGGAGGGGAGGTTGAGAGTGGAAGAGTTGGGGCAGCCTGGAATTGTCCAGGACACATGGTGCTGTTAGGGACATATAGAACTAAAATGAAAATTTTATGAGAGTTAAATTTATATAAATCCAGGTAACTATTGATTTCTTTTTAACACACTTCGTGTGGATATGGCTCAGCATGTAAATGGTTTAATTGAAAAGGGTCTGGAACGGGTAACACTGGAGGCTGGGAACTTGTAAGAGACTAGATCTGGGTAAGAATGACATAGTGGAGGTCTTGGACAGCCAGAGACAGCATAGGGGTAGTAAATAACTGAGCAGGGATAGAAGGCAGTATGACAATAGATGGTAGAAGAGCTGGAGATGAGGAGGTAGGCACTAAAGACCCACATTGCCTTCTACAAACGTCTGTCAAGTACCTTGGTAGAGAAGCTACTTCCTCACGACCTTGAAGTTATTTTTGACTGTAGGTTGTTAGTGACTTACAGAGCAGTGTAGTGACAAAAGCCTGGACTCTGAGGTCAACTTGCTTTTTTTTTTTTAAGATTTTAGTTATTTATTTGAGAGAGAGAGTGCACAAATGGAGAGGAGGGGCAGAGGGATCAGACTCTCTGGATCAGAGAAACAGACTCTCTGCCAAGCAGGGAGCTTTCCTGGGGCTGGATCCCAGAATCCTGAGATCATGACCTGAGCAGAAGGCAGATACTTAACAAACCGAGCCACCCAGGCACCCTCAATTTATTTTTTAAACTAATATTTTTTAAGAAGAGAAACAGATGTGCAAAATGGAAAATTTATGAAAGTATAAAGAAGGGGAAAAAATCAGCCCCCTTTATAGGAAGATAGCAACTGTTAACATTTTGGCATTTTCTTCACATACTTCTTTTATTCACTTGCATCTTTACAACAGTTGCAAGAATTTGGCTTGAATTTGACACTTAGTTGTGCAAAATTAGGCAATCCGTTTAATCTCTTTCAGTTCTTGTTTTCTAATCTAAAATATGGATCATGTTCTTTTTCCTACTCTCTTCCCTGTGTATTGTATAACAAAAGATGCGAAAGGTTTTTAGAGGCTGTAAACTTTTAGAAAAAAGCAAAATGATGTTATAAGTTTTGGTACTCATATCCTGTAGGAAATGATTAATGAAACAAGATAAAAATAGCAGTGTTCATAGTAGGACAGAATTTGAAGAAGTTGTCTTAGTTGTGATTATGTGAGAGAATAGAAACATTCTTAATTCAGATGAATTCATAACTCATATGGCTAATCATGAGGACTAATGATATTCTCACATACAGCACCTTTATTCCAGAGGGTGTAGTACAGCTATTATATATAATACTAATATAACAAATAACATTAATGTTTTCTAAAGCCAATATGAGATCAGAATTAACAGAAGTCTGATTTGTAACATTTAGGAAATAATTGTATTATATTTATAATTAGATAGACTCTTACTAATGTTTTACAACCAAGATTCATTAGAACATTAAGGAAATGGAAATGATGTGTAGACAGTGAAGAGGATCAGAGAACTACTAATATGTTAGAGAGTTGAGGGAAAGAAAAGATGCCATTAATAACAAAAAGTATTTGTGAAACTAATGTAACATTGTGTGTCAACTGTACTCAAAAAAAATTTTTTTAAGTGTTTATTCTGGATATAAGATTAAGAAGAGGTGTAAGAGTTTAAAAAAATGATATGGCTGACTCATTGGTCAGCAAATTTAGTTGATGGCCCCTTTGGTATTTTTCACGTGTATAAAAGATCAATATCTGGTGGATAATAATAGTTTCCATCTAAACTTTGGATTCAGTAAAACTAATTGCTCCTAAATAATCCTCCTAAGAAAATTGTATGTGAGGGTTTGGAGAAGAGTGAAGAAAATAATTTAGGAAACAGTCAAAAGGATGCCCAAAGTAGGTTAGAATTTACACATTTGCATATATTTAAAGTTAAGTTATGCACTGTGTGTTTAGGCACATTCTGCCCATTGTCCTCTAAGCTTTGACATTTAAGCCCTTTCATATGTTAATGACTCCAGTTCGAAGTCTTTTTTTTTTTCCCAACTGTGCCCACATAAGAATGCTCAGAAAGAGGAAAACAAGTAAGATGATCTTTCTAACTATCTGGAAGTGAATCCTTTAAAATAATATATTAGTATCAGAGATTCTACTACCTACGCTCTTGGGTCTCTTACTTTTTCCTTATGAATCTTTCCGTAATTTCAATGAACAGAAATGTCTCTGGCTCTCGCATGGGAAATAACTTCGATCTTTCTCTTCAACTGTAAACCAGGTAGAAAAAAAAAATAACCCATTTTCCCCTGTGGAGTGACAATTCAAGCCTCCAGTAATGTTCGCACTGTCCCTCCTCCACCACCTCTGGTTCTTCTCTGTCCTTTACCTAAATAGTCCTCTTTTGGCTAACCTTTTTTGTCTTTTTAAAAATTGAAGTGTCATTGACATATAACAGTATATTAGTTTCAGGTGTACAACATAATGAGAATGTAAATCCATAAGGATTTAAGTCCTTTCCTATGTTAATGACTAGTTAAAATTCTTACTTGAGGGATTATCTTATTAGGTCCAGCTTGTAGAACAGACATTACCAATAGGGAGAAAAATGACAAAGTCTTTATATATCCCACTTTTTATAATATTTTCCAGAAAGTAAGAAATGGCGAACAGTATGAAATAATGCAGAGAGATCATAAGGATGAAGATTTAGCTCCTCCAAGGTATTTATGGGTGTTCATGATGACGAGGGTAACAAAGGCAAGAGAACTGTAGCTAAAATGAAGTCTCCTTTTTAAAAAAAATTTTATTATTTTTATTTTTTTTCACAATTTCAAAAAGTAAACTTTATTATTTTTTTTATTATATTATGTTAGTCACCATACAGTACATCCCCGGTTTCCGATGTAAAGTTCCATGATTCATTAGTTGCGTATAACACCCAGTGCACCATGCAATACGTGCCCTCCTTACTACCCATCACCACCAGTCTATCCCATTCCCCCACCCCCCTGAAGCCTTCAGTTTGTTTCCCAGAGTCCTTAGTCTCTCATGGTTCGTTCCCCCTTCTGATTACCCCCCCTTTCTTCTTCCCTTTCTTCTCCTACTGATCTTCCTAGTTCTTACGTTCTGTAAATGAAGTCTCCTTACAACTTGCAGCCCACTGATAAATCCCTGAGACTTACAGGGTGTAACACCCTACAACTCCCTTAAGGATTTTCTTTAATGTTTGACCAACATAGCTTCGCTTTGGTTAGCCTAATTTTGCTCTGTAACTGCAAACCTCCAGGATATGATAACAATCATCTCTCAACACGTGGCTCACTAACACACATCTAAAGGGCCTCATGACTAATGCTTTACTAAAACAATAAAGAATAATCTTATCTTGAAAATAGCTGGCCCTCCAAGGTCTTGGAGACCTTGCTTTCAGCAAACACAAATTCCTTAGAGACTTACCTTATCCCTAACCTTCACCAACTAAAAAGAATATAATCAGTTACTCCTCACAGTCCCAGGGCAGCTCTTCCTGCCCACAGGTCCTATCCCTGTGCTATAATGAAAGCACATTTTTGCACCGAAGACCTCTTAAGAATTCTTTCTTGACCATTTGCTCAGTGGCCCCATGTTAATGAGAACAGTATAAAGGTCGAGGGGTCAATTGTCAGAGTGCAGGGAGTTAAGGAGGAAGTCGTCTATAGGCAATAGAGTAGATAGTATTAAGGAGTAATAAATATTATCCAGGAATAAATAGAAGCATCCTGGGAAGATGGTATGGAGCCAAATTGTAGCAGCACCTTCTAAATAGGATTTTGTACTTTCTGAGGCAATGAAAATCACTGAACATATTTTGGCTGTGCTAGTTACATAACCAAAGTACCACTTAGAAAGAGTAATCTGATGGCCATATTCAGGTTAGATAGGGAGAAATCAGTTGTCTTGAAAGTAGGGTTTTGGTAACGATTAGTGAAAGCAAGTGGAGGATTTGAGAAGAGCTGAGCTGATAAGATACTTGTAATGTTATACTCGATCTGAAAGGAAAGCTGCATGGGGAGGACAGAGATGGTCATTAGCTTTGTGGTCATGTGAAATCCCACATGCACAAGATTGATAAGTAAGCATTTAAGTGACAGTGTTTAGTAGACTATGGGAAATATGACCATACTGTTTAGGATAGGATTAGGGAATGAGTGATATAACTATTTGGATTCAACTAGCATTTGTATTCTAATGAAAGTATTAAACCCTTTCATATGTACTGCCTTTCACATAGTGGTCAAGCTTTTGGAGAGGGTATAATTAGAATGTAAAAGAGGCCCATTAGGAGGAGAACAAGGCAAAATCTTAAACAGTGTATATAGAGAACAAAGGACAAAAAATAAGAGAGACAAGTCTGAGAATAGGACTCCCAGGAGAGTTTAGTGAACTAAAGATGTTATAATAGCATCATTACAGCTAACAGTTATTGAATTCTTGCTATGTGTTCAAGACTGTTCTAAGCTCTTTACTCACAGCAATTTTTGAGGCCGGACTATTATTACTCCAATTTAACAGATGAGTAAACTTAGACACTGTAAGATTAAGTAAGTTATCTGAGGTCAGGGTATAACTGGGGCACAGAGATGCAAGAGCACCTGACTCTGGGGGCCCCATTCAGACCAGGTTTGGCTACTCACCACTGACAACATCCAAAGGCAGAGGGATGAGGCTCACTGAAACAAGAAAGGAATTTATTTCAGTGAGGCCCTCACTGGGAAGACAGCAGAGGAGCATCTCAAAGCCTGTCTCCAAAGTGTTGAAAAAATTTCTAGGTTTATGTAGGAAAATGTGGAACAAAGGTAGGCAGGCACCTGTAGGTAACTGCAGGTGGGCAGTTAAGGTGGGTGGATCACTGTCCTAAGGTCAATCATGGAAGGTCATGCTGGTGTGAGGGCAGTCGCTCTTGCTTACTTAGGGTAGTTTTGGTTCCCATCAGGGATGCTTTGCCTGCAGGGTCTGTTGTCTAAATTCAGAGATAAGCTAGAAAGAAGAACTTACTCAGAAAGTACAGACTGAGGTCAACATGATGGGAGTTGAAATCCTCTTTCAAGGGTTAGTGGTAGAGCAAGTGGTTAAGGCAAGTTTAAACCCAGTAGTATGGTTTGTGATTATTCACTTTTAACCAATATTTTACATCTGTCTCTCCAGAACAAGAAACATGGGAAGAAAATGAATGAACCACTTTAAATAAACTACACAATACCCAAATCTGTATATATAGAAAGATTAACAGGATTGGATATTTATTTTAAATTCTAGTTCTTTGTTATCTTGTAGAGAAAATTTCACTCGTCTTCAAGATCAACCTTCACTGTGACAGAAAATATTTGGGATGAGATTAATTTTTAGTTTGGAGCCTCAAAAAAAAAATCCACCTAAAAAAAAAATCAAACTCTCAAGTCAGCTTTTCTCTAATCACTTTATCATAAAGCAGTACATAAGAATATTGTAACTGAGCGTTGTAGTTTACTTCAAACACCAATGACATGATGTTTCCTTACCTCACAGATTTTTAGGCACTTCTCTATTGTCAAGTTATTATTCCAACAACACTTAACAAGGAATCTAACACTATGTATTAGGTGGCATTTACACCCCTGAGAGTTTGGAGAAGTAAAAACAATACCAGACTAGACTGGATATACTGAATAAATCTTGAAATCAGACACATTGATATAGATGATTTCTGAAATTTCATCTCAGATATTAGAATTTATATGCGTAAAGCATATATTAATTATATGTGATGTTAGGCTGATGCTGGACACAAGGCTGTTGGAAAAAGCAGATGCTAATTTCAGTAAAAAGTAATATTATGCATGCAAAGGGATTTATGGGCAATATAAATAAGACCCTTTGGAACTGAACTACTGAGATGAATTTAAACAAAAGATTATTCTTGAAATCTAAATTTGAGACTAGAAGTTTAGGAGCAATGGGTATCTTAAAGCATATAGGATAAAGATAATGACATAGAAATCATGAAGTGAAACCAAACAGGGAGGATAGACTCAGGAGGCATAATGTAGAAAATAATTAGAAGTTCGAGAAAGACAAAAAGGAACTGATTTAATTTACATGGGGGGAGGAGGAGGAGGTAAGAAGTTGGGGAGAAAGGTATTTTAAAGGTCTTAATTGGTGTTGGGGTAAGGCAGGATGGAAATACTGGTAGGGAAAATAGTTGGCATCTTATTTTATTTATTTTTTTATTATTATTATTTTTATATTTTTTGGGTAGGGTGAGAGAAGGTGCAGAGGGAGAGGGAGAGAGAGAGTCCGAAGCAGCTCCATGCCCAGCACAGAGCTTGACACGGGGCTCAATCCCACAACCTGAGATCACTAGCTGAGCTGAAATCAAGTTGGTAGCCTAACTGCCTGAGCCACGCAGGCACCCCATTGGCATCTTATTTTAAAATAAAAATAGAGAAATGTATCACTGGAAAAGGGACAATAAACATGAAAAAAAAATAGGAAAGTAGAGTAAGACTTACACGTTAATAAGGGGATGATGAAATGGATACTATCTTAACCAAACCAGCAAAAATTAAATATGAAAAAGTTGTCTCTTTTTGCCGATGACATTATTGTAAACCTGGAGAACCCAAGCTATTTTAGTAAAAAACTATTCACCCAATAACAGAAGGTAGTAAGGTGACTACATGTAACATATAAAAAGAAATAACTTTTTTCCATTCTAGCAAAAGGAACCTAGAAATGGAAGTGAGAAAAGATATTTTATTTATAATGCCAAGAAAAAAAGCTATAAAATACATAGGAATAATGTTAACAAAGAGAGCATAGAACATATATAAAGAAAATGGCAAAATCATATTGAAGGACATGAAACAAGGTTTGAACAAATTGATGGGGGCACCTGGGTGGCTCAGTCAGTTAAGCATCCACCTTCGGCTCAGGTCATGATCCCAGGGTCCTGGGATCAAATCCTGCACTGGGCTCCCTGCTCAGTGGCAGTCTGCTTCTCTCTCCCTCTATCCCTCCCCTCCTGCTTGTGCTTTCTCTCTCTCTCAAATAAATAAACAAAATTAAAAAAAAAAAAGAATAAATGGATGGATGTACTATGTTCTTGAATGGGAAGGTACCATCATAACCATGCTACTTCATTCAGTTAATATACACGTTTACTGCGATTCAAATCAGAAGTTCAATAGGAGACTGAAGAAAATGAATTTAAACTTTTTACATTATAATATATGCTCATGAATAGGCAAGGGAGCATGAAAAATAAGGACAATGAGGGAAGGACTTGCTTTATCGGATATAGTGACATAGTATGACTCTGATGTTTCTTTTTTCTTCTTTAAAGATTTTTAAAACTTATTTGTCAGAGAAAGAGACAGAGAGAAAAAGAGAGAGAGAGCACAAGCAGGGGGAGCAGCAGGCAGAGAGAGAAGCAGGCTCCTCGCTGAGCAAGGAGCCCAATGTGGGACCAAATCTCAGGACCCTGGGATCATGACCTGAGCCGAAGGCAGACAGTTAACTAACTGAGCCACCGAGGCATCCTATTACCCTGATATTTCTACAGAAAGAGACAAATATATCAGTGAAATCAGGATAAAGAATCCAGAAACAGATCCCAAAACATCTGATAATTTAGCATAATGCAAAAAATAGTAGTTAAATTGAAAGAGGAAAGAACGGGTCATTTAACATACAATGCCATTACTATTTTATTCACCTGAAAGAAATTAAAAGAGAACTCACATTTTAAAATATATAATAAACCACAGTCCTAAATAGAAAACAAAACAAAGTATTGAAAGAAAATCTGAGGGTGTACATGTATGATCCAGGAGCAAAGGAGATCTTAAAAGCAGTAGGTAGAAAAAGTAATAGCTGTATTTAATCATTTAACAATTAAAAACTTGGGTATAACAGAAGAAACCAGAAACAAAATTAATAGAGAGTTGATTTAAAAAAGATAAAACAAATGAGAAATGCTTAATATCTGTAATATAAAAAGAGCTCTTACAAATTAGTAAAAAAAAAAAAAGAAAAAAAAGCACAGTAGGAAATATGAAAAGGCATGAATAGACAGTTTATAGAAGTGCAGATCCAAACTGCAAGAATCTTCAAATTTATTGGTTGTCAGGGAAAAGGGAAATGAAAACCAGAATAGCAGTGAGCTATCACTTTATACCCACTATTCTGGCAACAATTAAAGAAAGTGTTAAGATTTATTCTTATAGAAATATGTGTTGTTCCAGGTTTTTTGGAAAGCTGTTGGGCAACACTACTAACATTAAAAATATGTGCACTTTGATCCAGTGATCTCACTTCTGCGAATCTGTGACACAGGAAGGAAAGCATTAATACACAAGGATATATGTGTATGGATAATTATTTGTAGCATTATCTGCAGGAGCCAAAAAACCAGAAACAAGTTAAATGCATATTAATAGGGAAATTAGTAAGTAAATTATGGTCCATCCATGCTGTGAATATTGGGGAGCCGTTTAAAAGAATAGAGCACCTCTCCAGACAGTTCTATGTGCCTTTCTGCCTGTTTCCATTCTGTGTCATATTTCAATGTAGAAACTAGAAAGTATGTCTCTCTATCTCCTGATGTATTTCTCCTTAAATTCTTAGGTGACTTTGTTTACATTTTCCCTACTTTATTATACACTAAAGACCAAACTAAATTTGAGGCACATGATTAAATGATCACAAAGCTCTAGGCATGGAAAAAATTTTGGTGCTGGCTCTCTGATTTTTGTACTATGGAAACCCTATATAACTGTGTACAATGGCTAAGTGATCTTTAGTTTTTGACATTTGTGTAACCTGAAAGCCAGGCTTCCCTTTCAACTTAAAAATCATGTTTTTCTCCCTCTTATGCTCTTCAGGTAACTTCAGGACTGGCCTAGCTCACGAAGTGGATGGATGGAGGAAATCACTCTGTGGTGTCTGAATTTTTGTTGCTGGGACTCACCAGTTCTTGGAAGATTCAGATTCTTCTTTTTTTATTTTTTACCATATTTTATATAGCAAGTATGCTAGGAAACCTTCTCATTGTGCTCACGATCATCTCAGACCATCGTTTACATTCCCCCATGTACTTTTTGCTGGCAAATCTTTCCATCATTGACACAGGTGTTTCCAGCATTGCAAGCCCAAAGATGATTTATGATCTTTTCAGAAAATATAAAGTCATCTCCTTGACAGGGTGCATTACTCAGATGTTCTTTATTCACACTGTTGGGGGTACAGAGATGGTGCTGCTTATAGTCATGGCCTATGACCGATACATTGCTATCTGTAAGCCCCTCCACTACCTGACCATTATGAGCCTCAAAATGTGCATTTCTCTTTTGGCTGTTGCTTGGACCATTGGACTCATCCATTCTGTGGCCCAACTGGCTTTTGTTGTAAACTTGCCCTTTTGTGGTCCCAACAAAATGGATAGCTTTTATTGTGATTTTCCTCGGTTCATCAAACTTGCATGTGTAGACACATACAGACTGGAATTTCTGGTCACGGCCAACAGTGGTTTCATCTCCATGGGTACCTTTTTCATCTTGATTGTGTCTTACGTCTTCATCCTGGTCACGGTTCGCAAACACTCTTCAGGTGGTTCATCCAAGGCCCTCTCCACTCTCTCTGCTCACATCACTGTGGTGGTTTTTTTCTTTGGTCCTTGCATTATTGTCTATGTGTGGCCATTCCCTACCCTACCCATAGATAAATTTTTAGCTATTTTTGATGCCCTTATCACTCCTTTTATGAATCCTATTATTTATACGTTCAGAAATAAGGAGATGAAAGTGGCAATGAGGAAACTATTTGGTAAGGTTCTAAGTTTCAGGAAGAGTTTTTTCATGACCAATCAAAGACGTTCAGATTCATCTTGACTATTCTTGGAAATTAATCTCTTTAATTAAACTTTCACAAATCTTTTCATTTTAGTTAGTAATTTTAAAATCCACTGTGAAAATTCTCCTCAAGGACTCTATTCTGATCCTGTCAGTTTTTCATAGGGACCCTTACCCTGTGGATCCTGGAAGTATGGAGGAAGAGAAAATTCAGCCTTTAAATGTAGCGTCTTTCTTGTTTATTATAGAAGAATATGAAATCTCACATACTGGGCACATTTTCCATTAAAACAAAATGTTGGATACTCTTCTCTTTGGTAGTGATTCTCAAAGACATATCTCTTCTAATCTATATGTGTACTGATATTCATGACCTCTGAGTTTCTCGTGTTTATATACTTGGAGGAATACACAAAATGAAGATAATTGCTTAGGTAGCTTTCAGAATTTGAGGCTTCTAACATCTAGATTTGACTATCCACACTCAGATTTAGATAATACTAATTTTTATTAAAAAAAATTTTTTTTAAGTAGGCTCCATGCCCAGCATTGGGCTTGAACTCCCAGCCCTGAGATCAAGCTGAGATCAAAAGACACTTAACTGATTGAGCCACCTAAGTGTGCCAATACTGAGGTTTTTAGATTTAGTTGGTTGGAAGGTGAAATTTGGGATAAATCATAGCGTGACAACTCAGGAAACTTTATTTATTATTTATTTATTTATTTTAAAGATTTTATTTATTTATTTGACAGAGATAGAGACAGCCAGCGAGAGAGGGAACACAAACAGGGGGAGTGGGAGAGGAAGAAGCAGGCTCACAGTGGAGGAGAATGACGTGGGGCTCGATCCCAGAATGCTGGGGTCACTGGGGTCACGCCCTAAGCCAAAGGCAGACGCTTAACCGCTGTGCCACCCAGGCGCCCCAGGAAACTTTAATATTATTATTTATTTCAACGTTTTGAGAAGAGAAGATGTAAATTCCTATACCACACAGTGTATATCATAATTATATTTTATCCCAATTGTTTCGTAAACAATTTTTATATGATAAAGAAGACTATGTGAATATGAAAAGATTATAAATGGATTGAATATTTTGGATCTAAGGATAGGTGGCACTGGTTTATAAATAAATAAATAAATTCAAAAGATTTCTATATTCTACAAATCAGGTTTATAACTAAATAAATAGCAAATACAAAGCGTAGACATTAAAAAAGAAAGTTTATTACAAAGCTGTCTACAAATGAAGAGATGTATAATGAACTGTCTACAATGAAGAAATGTATTAAACTTTCCATGTGATAAAATATATTACATATGATTATTTAAAAAATAAATATACTGTTCAGAAGTGGTATAAGTAACTATCCAAAGACTATCTCACTATTATTTTCTGTGTTACCAAATAAGTAGGAGCCTGTGTTGAGTGAAGGCATTATTATTCATGTGTGGGTTAGGCGACTTGTTATGAAGGAGCAGTGGGGAGGCGTAGAGAGAAAGAGAGAGAGTGAAAGGGAGAAAGAAGCAGACTCCCTACTGAGAAGGAATGCAGGGCTCTTCCTACTGCATACTTTAATCCCCTTCACCTATTTCATCCATTCCACCTCCTTCGCCTATCTGGTAACCATCTGTTTGTTCTCTATAGTTAAGAGTCTGTTTCTTGGTTTGTCTGTTTCTCTTTCAAACATTTTGTCTATTTCATCTAAGTTGTTGAGTTTACTGGCATAAAGCTGTCCATAATATTCCCTATTTTTCTAAAACCTGCAGGATCTGCAGTGATGTATCCCTTTTCATTCTTGATATTGGTAGTTTTCTTTCTTTCTTTTTTTTTTTTTCCTGAACAGTTTGGTGAGAAGTTTATCAGTTCTGTTGAACTTTTCAAACACAAGCTTTTGATTTTATTGATTTTCTCCTCGCTTTTCTCTTTTCTATTTAATTAGTAGTACGCTTCTCTTTATTATTTCTATTTACCACTTATTCTGGGTTTATTTTTTTTTTAAGATTTTATTTATTTGTTTGATAGAGATAGAGAGCACAAGCAGGAGGAGGGGCAGAGGGAGAGGGAGAAGCAGACTCCCCACTGAGCGGGGAGCCCAATGTGGGGCTCCATCCCAGGACCCAGAGATCATGACCTGAGCTGAAGGTGGATACTTAACCCACTGAGCCACCCAGGCCCCCTGGTCATGGTTTTCTTATCTCACTAGTGATTGTTAGGACTGTTATGTCTTTTATCTGCTGTTTATTCTACTTAGTGAATTTTTCATTTTTCAGATATTTTTTGTTTTTTTATTTACTCAGAATCAGTATACAGAATTCTGTTGCATTTCTATGCACTACTAACTAAATAGTAAAAAGAGAAATAAAGAAAGAAATCCCATTTATAATTGCATCAGAAAATAAAATGCCTAGGAATAAATTTAGCCAAAGAGGTGAAAGACCTGTATTCTGGAAACTATAAGACATTGATGAAAGAAATCAAACATGACACAAACAAATGGAAAGATACTGTATGCTCATGGATTGGAAGAATTAATGTTGTTGAAATGGCCATACTACCTAAAACAATCTACAGATTCAATGAAATCACTATCAAAAATATCAAAGGTACTTTGCACAGAAATAGAACAAAAAAAATCCTAAAATTTGTATGAAATCACAAAATACCCAAATAGCCAAAACAATCTTGAGAAAAAGGAACAAAGCTGGAGGTATCACAATCCCAGATTGCAAGATATACTACAAAGCTGTAGTGATCAAAACAGTATGGTCCCGGCACAAAAATAGACAAATCAAAGATCAGAATTAAGAGCCCAGAAATAAACCCACATATATATGGTCAAATAATCTCTGACAAAGGAGGCAAGAATTTGCGATGGGGAAAAGACAGTCTTTTTAATAAATGGTGCTGGAAAAACTGGACAACTGCATGCAAATTTGTGCAGCCACTGTGAAAAACAGTATGGAGGTTCCTCATGACATCATTTTTGTTGCAACATTTACATTTCTTTATCTCTGAACTACCTCCTTATCGTTTTTCTATTGAATTCTTGGTATTTGCCACTATTTCATACAACTTTCATATGTTAGATAGATATAAACTTTGTCATTTAAGAAACAAATATTTTCCCATTGTTTATCGTGGTTTTGGCAATACAAAGGTTCCTATTTTTATATTGTAAATTTAGCTATCTTTTCTTTTTGCATTTGGATTTTGAATTATAATTAGAAATGTTTTCTCAGGTTATAGAGAAATTCACTCATGTTCCTTCTAATACATATGTGTCTTCATTTAAAAATATTTAGACCTCCATCACTTGGAAGTTATCTTATTATATGCTGTCAGAAATGTGATGAACACAACCATTTCTAATGTAGTTCTTTAGTTTCCTCAAGTCATTCATTAAAATGTCCATATATTTTCCACTGATTTGAAAGGTCATCTTTAGTGAATACTACATTTCTAATTGCAGTTGGGAATGTTTCTGTATTTTCTATTTGGTCCCATTAATTTATCTGTCTATTCTTTTAGTTTTTATTTACAGAGGTTTTTAATATATTTTAATGCCTGTTAGAGAGTCTTTCCTCCTCCTCCTCCCCATGATTTTCCCTTTCGAGATAACCTAACAATTCTTGTTTTATTCGGTCTTTCAGATGAAACTTATAATCAATTTATCTAGCTTGTGAAAAAGGCTTGATGATATCTGTATTGAGATCACATTACATTTAGGGACTTACCTAGGGAGAATTGACATTCTTGTGTTTTTCTTTTAATTCTTTTCTTTTACATATGTTTTTCAGTCAAAGTATTTCCCACTTTAAAATTATACTCATAAATCTCACATACATTTCTGGTCTCCTCCCACCCCCAACTATTTATTAACGGTTTAGAGGAAATGTGAAACTCAAATACTAGTGCTTCTAGAGCTGGTTAGAAGGAAAGATTTAATAAAAGAAACCCTTTGGAGTAAGTATTCTTTCTTCTTATTTTTTAAATAAACATTCTTGAACATGAAATTTATATCCAAAAATTAGATAAGATTATTCAGACATCCACTTCCTCTTCCTAGATGTAAGAAAATTTATCTTTTTCTTTTGTATTCACTTGTAAGTACTAATATAAAGTATTATCTCTCATCCCCCCACTTCCTTTTTTTGAGCTCTAATGGTTTCCTACTAAACCTACTATACTTCCCCTTGCTATGTGAAGACATTATATATCCATACAGGTACAACGTCCCTAGTCTTTTCTTGTGGCTTCATAGTATTCCATTATATGGATGTTCCACAATTTATTTAGGTACTCCTTTATTTTTTTTCATTATTATTTTTTAATTTAAATTCAATTAGTTAACATATAGTCTATTATTAATTTCAGAGGTAGAGCTCAGTGATTCATCAGTTGTATATCACACCCAGTGCTCATTATATCATGTGCCCTCCTTAACACCTGTCACCCAGTTACCCATCTCCCCATCCCCTCCTCTAGCTACTCCTTTATTGATGAACATTCTCCCCAATCTTGTGCAATTACAAATATCTAAAAAATATCATTTTGTTTAATAAAACACATATTAAATCTTTAATGTCATCAAATACATGGCCCATTTTTTTAGATTTATTTATTTTAGAGAGAGAAAGAGAGAGGGGGGGAGGAGGGGCAGAGGGAGAGGGAGATAGAGACTCTCCAGCAGACTGTGCTGAGCGTGGAGCCCCACCTGGGACTCAGTCTCAAAACCCTGAGATTATGACCTGAGCTGAAATCAAGAGTTGGTTGCTTAACCGACTGAGCCACCCAGGCACCCCATACATGGCTCATTTTCAAGTTTTCTCAATTTTCATAAAGATATCTCTGTATTTTTTTCCCCTTTTGTTTGTTATGTCATGGAGGATTATTTTTTTCAGGTTTTAGTTAAATTTTTTGGCACTCATTATTATTTGAAAGACTACATATTTTATAATTGAATTTTATGAAATTTCCAGAATAGGCAAATCTATATATATGGAAAACTTATTAATGGTTCTAGGGGTTAGGGCAAAGGGAATAAGGATTGACTGATACTGGTTGTAAGGTTTCTTTTGGGGATAATAAAAAAATTCTACAATTAGATTATGGTGACGGTTGCACAGCTCAATAAATATACTAAAATAATATTGAATTATATACCTTAAATGAGAAGATTTTGTGGTATGCTAATTATATCTCAATAAAACTGAAAGCAAAGAATTAATTGGAAATAATGTTATTCTCAGAAGGAAATCTACGATAATTTGTCACAACACCCTCTTTAAAGGGATAGTTAAAAAAGTTGTTCAAGAGAACAGTAGTGATAAAACAAGGATATTAGAAAATCAGGATAGAAGAAAGAACAATAGAATGAATAAATATAAAGGTCTATTTTTCTCCTTTTGACTTTTGTGTTGAGTTTGTAAAATGAGTTTGGGAGTGTTCCCTCCTCTTCAGTTTTTTTTGGGAGAGTTTAAGGATTGGCATTGATTCTTCAAATGCTTGATAGAATTCACCAGTAAAGCCATCAGGTCCTGGGCTTTTCTTTGTGGGAGGGTTTTGATGACTAATTCAATCTCCTTACTCAAAATTAGTCTGTTCAGATTTTTTTTGTATGTTTCTACATTGTTCAGTCTTGGTAAGTTACACATTTGTAGGGTTATATCCATTTCTTCTAGGTTATCCAATTTGTTGACATATAATTAATTGTTCACAGTAGTATCAAGATCCTTTGAATTTTTGTGGTATCAGTTGTAATGTTTCCTCTTTCATTTATGATTTTTTTTAATCTGAATGGTCTTTCTCTTTCTTTCTTTCTTTCTTTCTTTCTTTCTTTCTTTCTTTCTTTCTTCTTTCTTTCTTTCTTTCTTTTTCTTTCTTTCTTTTTTTTCTTCTTTTTCTTTCTTTCTTTTTCTTCTTTTTCTTTCTTAGCCAAGAGAAAGTTTTGTTAATTTTGTCTGTTCAAAAAAAAAAAAAGCTCTTAATTTCATTGATCTTTTCTACTTTTTTCCTGGTCTTTATTTCATTTTATTTCTGCTCTGATCTTTTCTATTTCCTTCCTTCTGCTTACTTTGGGCTTTGTTTGTTCCTTTTCTAGCTCCTTGAGGTGCAGAGTTAGGTTATGCTTTTGAGATTTTCCCCCCTTAATGTAGTAATGTAAATTTCTGTCTTAGAACTGCTTTTGCTGCATCCCATAAGTTCCGGGATGTTGTGTTTCCATTTTTGTTTGTGTCAAGCTATGTTTTGATTTTCCTTTTGATTTCCTCTTTGATCCACTGGCTGTTCAGGAGTCTGGCTTTATTCTTAAATTCAAAATTTTTTAGATTGTTATTAGAGTATGAAATTTATTGGTATATAATATATCATCACACATATGGTTTCCGTGGGTACTTGAAATGAAGGAATAAGTTAAGGTTTTTTTTAAAGATTTTTATTTATTTGAGATAGAGAGAGAAAGAGAGAGAGATCACAAGCAGAAGGGAGGGGTAGAGGGAGAAGCAGACTTCCCGCCGAGCAGAGAGCCTTATGTGGACCTGATCCCAGGACTGTGGGATCACGACCCAAGCTGAAGGCAGATGCATAACCAACTGAACCACCCAGGTGCCCGGAGTAAGTTAAGTTTTAAGTTTCAGGGTATGATGTTACTTAGATCTACCTTATTATTTATATACATTAAATCTTTTATAACTTTACATATTTTTTGTCCACTTGATTTGTTAAACAAAAGAGACCCAGAGTTATTTGGCCCACAAATATTCATTTATTCCTGTTGTGTGTGTGTGTGTGTGTGTATATATACATATATATATAATAAGTTTACTGACACATATCTTAATGAAAGAAGATGTCAGTTGAAAGAAGTTTTGTACATAGTGTAATTGCAATGAGTTAAGCATACGGCTCTTTCAATATGCTTCTACACATAAGTTTACTGACACATATCTTTTTAAAAAAACTTTTAATTTAAATTCCAGTTAGTTAACATACAGTATAATAATAGTTTCACGTGTACAATTCAGTGATTCAACACTTCCATACAACACCCAATGTTCATCACAACAAGTGCCCTCCTTAATCCTTATCACCTACTTAACCCATCCCCCTGCCCACCCCTCCTTTGGTAACCATCAGTTTATTCTCTGTAGTTAACAGTCTGTTTCTTGGTTTGCCCCCCCTTTCTTTTCCCTATGCTCATTTGCTTTGTTTCTTAAGTTCCATATATAAGTGAAATCAAGTTGTATATTCATTTTGAATTTTACATTATAATGATAATAGGTATAATCCAAAGTGAGTATAAAACAGGAATAAATATCTATGGACAAATAACATAGCTATTTCCTTTGTCTTACATTTGCATTTTCTTATGATAAATAAAGCTTGATGATTTTATTCTAGTGTCTGATGAAATTAATATATTCGATCATTTCTACTCCTCCCTCATTTTCACATCTAATTTATGTTATTTTACCTTTCTTTGTATTTATCTGTGCATTATTAAGTATGCCTAAATATCCATTACTTGATTAATAATTTAAAATAATGTATTTTGACCCCCAATTCCGAAAGATGAGGAAATCATACTAATAACAGTACTTATTTTTCCTTTGCTTTTCCACCTTTTACTTGTACCATTTCTACAATGTCAGGTTAGTAATTTTCACAACCTGCCCTGTATAATTATCCCTATTTTAATTTTAGCTTTAGTTCTATAATGAAAAAAATCAATGTTTCTTCTGGTTTACTGAAAGTTTGACCTCTAATAGTTTTTTCAATAATTTTTTTTTATTTTACCTATTCAAAAATACTTTCCTGTTACCTTTATACTTGGAAAACAGGGTGACTGTTTATGAGATTCTTTTTTACTTGAGGTCTTTGTAAGGATTCTTTTGGTGTTTCCTTCCTTCCTTCCTTCCTTTCTCTCTCTCTCCTTTTTCCCCTTTCCTTCCTTCCTCCCTCCCTCCCTTTCTTCTTTTTTCTTTCTTTCTTTCTTTCTTTCTTTCTTTCTTTCTTTCTCTTTCTTTCTTTCTTTCTTTCTTTCTTTCTTTCTTTCTTCTTTCTTTCTTTTCTTCTCTCTCTTTCTTTTTCCTTCCTTCCTTCCTTCCTTCCTTCCTTCCTTCCTTCCTTCCTTCCTTCCTTCTTCTCTTTAGTGTTTTCTAAAGCTGAATGATGCTATGGCTGGTTTAATTTAATTTAAATTTTTTTTGGCTAGTTGTCCAAATAATTTTTTTCAGTAATATCTTGTGTTGAACATTTTGTGCCAGGATTTTTGTTTATTTCCTTTTTTAAAATTTTTTGGATGGAATGCACTTTCAATCTGAAAAGTCAAGTCTTCTTTTATTTCTGCAAAGTTTTTTTTTAAAGATTTTAATTGTTTATTTATTTACTTACTTATTTACTTATTTATTTATGAGAGAGAGAGGGAGAGGGAAAGGAGGGGCAGAGGGGGAGGAAGAAAGAATCTCAAGCAGACTCCCCCCTGAGCATGATGCCTGCTGAGGGGCTTGATCCTAGAACTCTGAGATCATGACCTACACCAAAACCAAGAGTAGGCCACTTAACTGACTGAGCCACCCAGGCACCCCTCTGTAAAGTTTTTTAAATGATAGCCTTAAAGATGTGTTCCATTTCATTTGTATTTTCTTTGGGACCCCAATTATGTGTATATTGAAACTTTCATATCTGTATCTTCTCTCTATGCCTTTCAATCTCTTAGGACATTTCCATTTCATTGGGTTCTTGTTCCTATCTTTATCTTTCCTTACTGTGTTTTCAGTAGTATCTGCTTTCCCCTGGTCTCTTTATAATTTTACCTATCTGTGATAAGTAATCTTTTCTACTATTTCTTTCTTGAGATATGCCTGTTTATATTTAATGTCTTTCTGTTATTTTGTCATATCTTTTTGAGATTTTAAATTACTGATTACGTATCCTTTAAAAAAATAAAGTCGATCAACCCTGTAAGTTAAAAAACTCATGGTAAAATACTTGGTCCTGATTTTCATCTGCTCTGTGGCAATATTTTTCTGGAGTTTCTTCCCTGCCATTTGTTTTCAAGTTTATTTTCTCTTTTTTAACTGTGTAGATCTTGTGCTGGCTCTTTTTATTTTTGATTTCTTTAATTTTAATGTTATTTTTTCTCTTTTAAAAGTCACCTCGAACTTATTTAGTATTTCATAGCTTAGAAAGCATAAAGTTTGTCTGTGTTAATCTTATACTCTTTCTTATTAAAAATTTTTAATTTGTTTTGTAGGAGTTTCATGTCAGTGAACATATGGAACTGTGTTTAGTTTGGTAGGATTTTTTTTTTTTCTCATCAGGTGATTTTTTTTTTTTCCTTTGTGTAAAGCTTTACCTCTATGAGCCATTGGAGTTAGTTCAGTTATTATAGGGCTGTACATAATGCAAGAAGATTTTCTTTCCTTTCTCCCCTTCATACTGAACAGATATACTATTTCTTAAAATTTGCATTTTGACTTCTATCATAAGTAGTAAAAAATGTCAGGATTGATTTGTACTTATTTTCTGAATTTTCCCTCTCTCAAGTTTTTTTAAGTTATATGCAAAAATAAACGTTATATCTGATACTTTTCCTTTGATACTTATCTCCTCTTTTTGTACTCTCTTTCTCTTTCCCCTTTATCAACAAAAATACTATATTTGCATATGACACAAGAAGTTTTGGAACTGGAGGGAACTGTAGAAAATCATTTTCTAGAGCCTGCTCGTTTTACAGTTGAAGAAATAACACTATAGAGATATGAAGTGAGTTATCTGAAGATATAGAGTGAGTTACCGGCCAAGTTTGAATAGAATTGATCTCTCTTCTGATTCCTAATTCATAACCTGGTCCAAACACAGTATGGTTGTTTCTGACTTAAAAATATTTTCTCTAATGTGAGGTTGTAGAACATGTAGTGGCATCTGCAGCTAAACATTTCCATGTTATGGATATGGTAGTTTTTGATCGTAGAGCAGAAGAACAGATTTACAAATAATTCACACACACACACACAATCCTGGGGATTTCTTTGAAGTTTCCTTTTTTAACTGCCACGGTTCTTTGGCAGAACTGAGGTTAACATAAATATAAGACAGTGTATATTCACATGTTCCTTGGAAAACCTTCTTTGGCCTTACTTATGAAATAAATATTTCAAATTAAGTAAGGAAAGTTGTGTTTTCTTAAAATTTTTTTGGTCACTTTTCCCTCTCTTTGGTGACTCATTAATAGTTTCCTCTGTTGGTCTGCCAGGATTCTGAATGAAAATTCCCTTGAATAAACAAACACATACTGGTGATCCCAAATCTCTGCAGTGTCATTCGGTCAGTATTCTCCTGTGTGCCAATTAGCCATATATCTTAAAATAATAACATTTTTATAGTTATCTGTGCATGAAGTAATGTTAGTTTTAACCAAGGAATGTTAAATATGTTTAACTCTTTGGAAGCAGTCACATGTTAGGTCTTTAAATGAGGGGGGTGGGTGACAAATATAGAAATATCCAAGGGATATTGGTGTACAATGTTTAAGTTCCCAAAGATCAGTATTGAATAGATATTTCTGGTGACACGATTGTTTTGTATAGAGATCAATAATATGTGATCTTCTACAATAGAAGCAGCTTCAGTTGAACTTAATGAGCAAGAACGAATACAAATGAGAAGACAGAAATTACTTTTTTTCTTTCCATTGTTATCTAAGCTTGAGAACCAAAAAAGGAATTTCAAATGGTTAGGGGCTATTTTTTAAGAGGGAATAAAATATGATGTGGTTTAATTCTGGGCTTTAGTTCATTTCTTGATATGGAGACAGAGCACCTTTGTTTTCTCTATTAATTAGACCGTGATGAGATCTGAGTCTCTTCTGTGGGAGGCTAAAAGGAGTACAAATGGATCAAGACAAAATTGGCATGGATGCTCCGAGATGCAGGTATTATATAGATTTGTTGTTTCCTACCACGGTTATTTACACAGCCTGGATAAATTATAGATGTGTTTGAAGTAGTTTAAGAAACCCAAATACTTCTGAACAGTTGAGGACAAAGCTTCATTCTATCTCACTTAGATCTGGCTAGGATGCTGACAGAAGAACATGGGATATCCAGAAAGGGACTAAGGTGTGTCACAGCATCAGAGAGTCATGAGAAAAGAGGTCTTCTCTATATACTGGTTGAGAGGCAGATCAGAGAATCAATATCAGTTCTATCACTTATTGTTCTAATTTGTTGCTGTCCCTCTCTTGGTTTGGATTTCCTTCATTGCAAAAAAAGCTGATAATACCAACTTTTATGGTTTTTGTAAATATCAAACAACATTATGCATTTAAAGAAGTTATTATGGTGTCTTACACATGGTAGTCACTGTTTTTGTTTTGATTTTGTTTTATCATTACATCCATAAATAGTTAATCAAACATTGCTCCAGACAGGGAGATATTTCTTGATTATATATATTATCCTGATTATATTTCTTTTTTTAAAAAAAGATTTATTTATTTGCTTGAGAGAGAGAAAGAAAGAGAGAGAGAGCATGTGAGCAGGGAGAGGGGCAGAGGGAGAGGGAAAATCTCAAGCAGACTCCCTGCCAAACATGGAGCCTGATGTGGTGCTCAATCCATGACCCTGATATCATGACCCAGCTGAAACCAAGAGTTGGGCGCTCAACAGCCTGAGCCACCCAGGCACCCCCCGATTATATTTCTTAATTATATTATGTATTATATAAATTCTTTAAGCCCATATATGAAGCTATCTAAATAAATTATATCCGTGTCTTAAAGTGTGACATAGGTTTTGATTTCTTTTCTTTTCTTTCTTTTTTTTTAGAAGATTTTATTTATTTATTTGAGGGGCGCTTGGGTGGCTCAGTCGTTAAGTGTCTGTCTTTGGCTCAGGTCATGATCCCAGTGTTCTGGGAGTGAGCCCCACATCATGCTCCCTGCTCAGCAGGGAGCTTTCTTCTCCCTCTCCAGCTCCCTCGTGTGTGCTTGTGTTCCCTCTCTCGCTATCTCTCTCTGTCAAATAAATAAATAAATAAATAAAATCTTAAAAAAAAAAAACTTCTCCCCTTTCCAACTACTTATTAAAAATTTTTTTATTTATTTACTTGAGAGACAGAGAGAGAGAGAAAGCATGAGTTGGGGGAAGGGCAGAGGGACGGGGAGAAGCTGACTCCCCACTGAGCAAAGAGCCCAATGGCAGTTGGATCCCAGGACCCTGGGATGATGACCTGAGCAAAGGCAGATGATTGACCGACTGAGCCACCCAGGAGCCCCTAGGACTTGATTTCTTTCTGAAGAAAGCCCTGATCACTCTAACACTCTGGGTATCTTTTTTCCTTCACAAATTCTATGATCATACTACTTACTTGACATTTTTTATATAGCACCTTTTTTATTATTTATATTTTTGTGTATGTACTAAAATGTAAAAGCCTTAACCTTTTAACATTTCAGTTAGTCTGCAGTGTCCTGTAAGAATGTATTGTGCTTAGTAGGCATCTAGCAAATGTTTGTTGATTGATTACAGATGATTATGATAAAGGGCAAAATAAATAATATAGCAAACATATAATAATATGCTAATTGAGTCATGTAAGTAGTGCAAAAGGAATTAGAGAAGAGGGAGATATGAGGAGAGGGATTTCTATGGAATATGGGACTTATAACCAACTGCAGATGAGGGAAAAGAGTGAATATGGTAGCATCCAATGCAGGAAATACCATCATTGTGATGGGCTTCATTACATTCTGAAGTGGCATTGTGTTATAAAATCATAGAAATGTTAGACTTGGAAAAATTACTTAGCATCACTCACCTCAGCCCCTTTATTTTACAGATGATGAGGCTGAGTTTAAGAAGTGAGTCAAGTAGAAGGAATGGGAAAAAGAACTTAAGTTCCCATGGACTTAGGGTAGGATCTGATCACAGCTCTTCTGATTCCAAGTGCTGCGTTTTTTTTTGCCATCCCATGAACCGTGAAAAGTGAACATGGCATGGGCAAAGATCTACAAATACAAATCACAAAATTTGTTTTTCTGTATCATATTAGCTCAACCATGTTTAGATTCTGCAGGGAAAATCTCGCTTCTGGCGTGTCCTTACTTCCTTATATGTTCTCATAGCTCAAGCTCTGTGATCACTTCCACTCCCTGAGCTGTGCTACAATAGCTGGGTAACTTCAGAGTTTCTACATTATCTTTTCTCTTGAGGAGGGAAAGGTGAAGACGATTTGATAAAATGCAAAAGCAGGAAGCTAAACATAAGAAGCATTAATGAGACTGATAGCATTGCATATAGAAGGCAATCAAAGGGGTAAGGAAAACAAAGATCATCATAAATTGCCTGAGTTTTGGGGAACTCCAGGAGCAAGAGTAACAAACTGTGAGGGAGAAATCAATGAGCTCATTTCCATTTCTTCTTTCTTCTCTTATGTTATTCCAGGGCATTCCTGGTCTGCCTCTAACAACCCTTCTGATTCAGCAGATTTTGCTTGATCTTCTCTTATGAGAACCTAGGCAATTTTAAGGAGACTAGGGATTTAGAAGTAGTGATTTGTAGCAATGAGTTACTGCCTATTTTCTGCAACTACAGTTTAAGGGGGTTATATTAGATGTGTTTTGACTTTGTGAAGTAAGGTAATGTTTTTTCTTTATGATATGAATCTCATGCAGTCAGTGACTCCCCACAAAGTTGATTTTCTCTTTACTTCCTTTTGCAGGTAAAATTAGTTCACCTCTGCTTTCAGAGGCAATGGATGGAGCCAACGAATCTGTGGTATCTGAGTTTGTGTTCCTGGGACTCTCCAATTCATGGGAGGTCCAGCTTCTCCTTGTCCTCTTTTCCTCTGTGTTCTACATGGCAAGCCTAATGGGAAACCTCCTCATTGTGTTTTCTGTGAGCACTGACCCTACCTTGCACTCTCCTATGTACTTCCTGCTGGCCAACCTCTCCTTTCTTGATGTGGGAGTTTGCTCTATTGCAGCCCCTAAAATGATTTATGACCTTTTAAGAAAACGCAAAGCCATCTCTTTTGGAGGCTGTATATCTCAGATCTTCTTTATTCATGCTATTGGGGGCACAGAAATGGTGCTGCTCATTGCCATGGCCTTTGACAGATATGTTGCCATTTGTAAACCTCTCCACTACCTGACCATCATGAGCCCACGAATGTGTGTTTTGATTCTGGCTGCAGCCTGGGTCCTTGGCCTCATCCACTCAGTGGCCCAACTGGCGTTTGTTGTAGACTTGCCCTTCTGTGGTCCTAATGTATTGGACAGTTTTTATTGTGACCTTCCCCAACTCATTAAACTCGCTTGCACAGAGACCAATAGACTGGAGTTCATGGTCACAGCCAATAGTGGACTAATTTCTGTGGGTTCCTTCTTTATACTGATTATTTCTTACATCATCATTCTGGCCACAGTTTGGAAACACTCTTCAGGTGGATTATCCAAGGCCCTCTCTACTTTGTCAGCTCATGTCACTGTGGTGGTTTTATTCTTTGGACCATTAATCTTCTTCTACACCTGGCCCTTCCCCTCATCACACTTGGATAAATTTCTTGCTATCTTTGATGCAGTTCTCACCCCTTTTCTGAATCCTGTCATCTACACATTCAGGAACAAGGAGATGAAGGCAGCAATGAAGAAACTCTGTTATCAGCTTGTGAGTTACAGGAAGATGTACTAAATACTCTAAAGATCAAAAAATTTTTTAGCTCTACACTCAGTAACAACAGAAAAAATAAAGTGATTGAAATTTTGGATTTCTATTAATTTTATGTACTAGGTTACATTTAGGCATTTACCATGTTGCTGTGTATCTCTAGTACCCTAACTAATGATAAAGGGAGTTAACATTGGGACTTCAGTGTTTTAGACCCTGCGCTGGATGTTTTATATAAATTATTTTATTTAATATTTATGAAAACTCTGTGTACTGAGTATTTTTATTTTGATTTTTGGAGGGGGTAAATTAAGAAATGCTTCTTGTTCATCCCTCTTTAATTACTATGGAAAATACGTCAAGCCAAAGTTATCACCTTAATCCACCACTTCCAATGGTCTTAATCCTCAAAAAGTGCCAAACAGAGAATGTGTTCAACAATTTAGTGCTGGAAATTAGCATGATATTCCTTTTCACTGTTATACTTTCCCTGCTTTGAATTGGTTAATGTCCTTTACTCAACCTATCTACCAAACTGCCATAATACTAGTTGGTTTGACTTTTTTCCCTCTAAGGTATCTGTTTGTTTCCTATTACCCCATTCCTTTGGTTACTTAGAGAACTATTGATTATATAGTGGAACTGTGGAATTTTAGAACTGGAATTTGAGATCACTTGTTCCAGCCTATTTATTTTATAGATGATAATAGGCACAGAGATGTTAAGTGAGAGATTCAAAGTGAGAATCAGATCTCCACAGTTCCTCCCCACCCCAAATTTATTGAGGAATAATTGTCAAATATAACTGTATACATTTAAAGTGTAAAATGTGATAATTTGATATACACATATACTGTGAAGTTATTACGAAGATCAAGATAATTAACACATCTAACACCTCACATAGCAAACTGTTTTCTCTTCACTTTATATTTAAAAAAAAATCTAGGCTCACTTATTAATTTGGATTCTTGAGTTTTTCATTAATAGAGTACTCCTCTGGCCTGCTATTTTTCTTTTCTTTTTTTTTTTTTTTTTTAAGATTTTATTTATTTATTTGACACAGAGAGAGAGACAGCCAGTGAGAGAGGGAACACAAGCAGGGGCAGTGGGAGAGGAAGAAGTAGGCTCCCAGCGAGCAGGGAGCCCAATGCGGGGCTCAATCCCAGAATCCCAGGATCACACCCTGAGCCAAAGGCAGACGCCCAACGACTGAGCCACCCAGGCGCCCCAAGGCCTGCTATTTCTGACCTTGATGATAGCAGAAGTAGCACAACTGAGGTCATGACTCTCTTCATTGTAATCGGTTTCATGTGATTATTTGTTGTTTCCAAGTTATTTGCGGGCTAACCAGAAATTTCTGGTTATTTTACAGCTGCATGATTACTTCATCACTCACCCATGGTCTCATTCATGGTTTTTATTTATATCACTTACTAAAAATCCACAATTAAACAGTATTCCCCCCTCTGTTTTGCTTTTCTACTCTAATGAACAGTGTAAAGGGTATTCACCATAACTTTTCTTATTGCTACAAAGGATTGGCAGTTTTCTTATGTAAGCTTCAAGAATCTCATGTGTGAATATCCCTGAATTCCTTTATCTGTTTCTGTTAGTGGGTGATGGTTTCTAAGACTGAAGAGCTGAGGCACTTTAGAACTTTTGGGACCCAAAGATAATATAGGCCAGAGACAAAATCTTTCTGATCTTTAAACAAACTAAACTATTGATTTAGAAACTAATAACTATGATTAAGTTATACTAATGCCTACTTATTTTAAAGATTCTTTAAAAATGCCACATATATACTTATATTCCTGTTAGCAATTTTTGGTAGATCTTTGTGATGAATCTATCTTTTTTTTAAAGGATTTTACTTATTTATTCAAGAGAGAGAAAGAGAGTGAGCATGAGCAGTGGGGAGGGGCAGAGAGAGAGGGAGAAGCAGACTTCCCGCTGAGCATGAGTCCAACACTGGGCTCCATTGATCCCAGCACCCTGAGATCATGACCTGAGCCGAAGGCAGATGCTTAACCAACTGATCCACCCAGGCGCCCCTGAATCTATCTTTTTAAACCACTAACAGGTTTCAGACTTCTTTTAGTTTCAGTTTACCTACTTCTTTTATAGTTAATTTTGATTGCAGTTGGTTAACATACAGTGTTATATTAGTTTCAGACTTCATTTAGGAAGTTATTTTATTCTTCTACCTTCACTTTTCTTCGGATGTTATTTTGACTTCTTTAAAATTGTTCATTCTTTTTTTTTTTTTAAAGATTTTATTTATTTATTTGACAGAGATAGAGACAGCCAGCGAGAGAGGGAACACAAGCAGGGGGAGTGGGAGAGGAAGAAGCAGGCTCATAGCAGAAGAGCCTGATGGGGGGCTCGATCCCACAACGCCGGGATCACGCCCTGAGCTGAAGGCAGACGCTTAACCACTGTGCCACCCAGGCACCCCAAAATTGTTCATTCTTTTATAAAATATATATTTATTAGGATAATTACAGGCTAAGACCTTAGCTCAACCAAGTAACAGATATTCCTTTTTGGCAAAATTAGCCTTTGGATGATGATTGTTGTCTGTGTGAAATTGTTCCTCTTCACTCTTGATAAGTTTTATTTATACTTCTCATTCTCCTCCTGACCTCACAGAGCGCTCCTTTGGATATCAGCCTTACAAATACTATGTGATGCTTTGACTTTCTATTTAATAAATGGAAACTTAGATGTGCAATCACTCCAAATAAAATTCAGTACAGAGTTATCATCACTCTGCTTGCCCTTAACTGTGTCATTTATAAGCCTAGTTGAAACTGTCATAGCTCCTCTCTCATCCAAAAGGATTCTTACTGGCTTTTTAAAGCCTATTCATCATTTTGTCCACCTATCACCACCTCCACCATCACCAACATTTATCGAGCATTTATGCGGCAGGTAGTCTTTTAAGTTGTTAACATACACTAATTCATTTAATGTTCACAGCAATCAGGTTGGTAATATTATCATTACCTGTCCTTCTAAAATCTGAACAAATTTTTCTCTCTGTACTTAATAACACAAAATAAATATAAAACATGCATCAATTCAATAAAATATAATGCTGTTGTGCCCTGCCTTTTAAATCGATCATTAAAAATATTCATCTATTTACTACTCAATGGGGCTGAGATTCAGAGGTAATTTATATAATAAAATAACTTTATAAGTCCCTTATATTCAAACAAAATTATACATGAGTGGAGGGCACTGCACCACCTACTCCTTGGAGATAGTCCAGGAGAAAACTGAAGCCTGAGTGGACACCTCCTGGGGTTCCTTCTTTCTCATAGAACCAGATGGTTTGCAGTAGTCCAGGCAGAAGATGAGCCCATTTTAATGACTGTTCTATTGAAAGCTGAAAATGACTTAAAAAAGGATAAACTGCTTACTGATTCTATACCATTAGCCTCCTCCAAAGTACGTGAACAAGAGTTTAAAGAAAAAAAATGAACACTAACCTTCAAATACAGCTCTTTCTGGCATACACAAAGTTTCCACTTCTTAATTAGCTAGTGTGAGGTTGTTTTGAGGTGGTTTCTGCATCACATTAGTAGGTATCAAAATAAAAGTGTCTATATTTTAACATTTAGTGGACAGGAATTTATTTTTATTTATTTTTTCCCAACTTTATTAAGGTATGATGACAAAAATTGTACACATTAAGTTGTACAATGTGATGGTCTGATCTATGTACACATTGTGAAATGATTACCTCCTAATCAATTAATTAACATATCCATCATCTCACATAGTTAAACACCTCCTTTTTATGTGAGAAAACTTGAAACCTACTCTTTTAGCAAATTTCAAATATACATTATTATTAACTGTAGTCACCATGGTGTACCTTAGGTCTAAGGAACTTATTCATTTAGTAACTGAAAGCTTGTAGTCTTTGACTAATATCCCCCTTCGCCACACCTTCCAGACCCTAGTAACAACTATTCCATTCTCTGGTACTGTTACTTATTATTATTATTATTTTTTTTTAGATTCTGTATATAAGTGAGATCATGAAGTATTTGTCTTTCTGTGTCTGGTTTATTTCACTTAGTATATTGTCTTCCAGGTCATCTATGTTATCATGAATGGAAGGACTTACTTCTTTTTAAAGGCTGAATAACAGTCGTGTGTGTGTGTGTGTGTGTGTGTGTGTGTGTGTGTAGTGTGTGTATTTAACCGCTCATGTGTCAATGAATTTAGGTGGTTTCTATATCTTGTCTATTGTGAATAGTGTTGTAATGGGCATGGGATTGTAGATATCTTTCTGAGATAGCGATTTTTATTTCATTTGGGTATATATCCAGGAGTGGGATTTGTTAGATTGTATGGTAGTTCTATTTTTAATTTTTTGAGGGATCTCCATACTATTTTCCTAGTGATTATAGTGTATTATATTCCTACCAACAGTGTACAAGGGCTCCCTTTCTTTCCACATTCTTGCCAAAACTTGTTATCTTTAGACTTTTTGGTAATAGTTGTGCTAGTAAGTGTGAGGTGGTATCTTGTTGTGGTTTTAATTTGCATTTCCTGGATGGTTAGTGATTTTGAGCATCTTTTCATATACCTGTTGGCCATTTTAATGTCTTTGGAGAAATCTCCATTAAGGCCCTTTGCCCAATTTTAATCAGATTATTATTTTTTTGCCATGCAGTTGTATGAGTTCTTTGCTATTCTGGATATTAACCCCTTATTGGATATATAATTTGTAAATATTTTTTCTCATTCTGTAGGATACCTTTTCATTGTATTGATTGTTTCCCTTACTGTGTGGAGGTTTTGAGTTTGATTCAGTCCTGCTTTTTTACTTTTGCTTTTGTTGCTCTGCTTTTGGTGTCAAATCCAAAAAATCATCGCCCAGACCAATGTCAAGGAGTTTTTCCCTATGTTTTTTCTAGGAGTTTAACAATTTCAGGTCTTATGTTTGAAGTCCGTAATCAACTTTGAGTTGATTCTGTAAATGGTGTAAGCTAAGGGTCCAATTTCATTCTCTTGTGCGTTGACATCCAGTTTTCCCAACACCATTTATTGTAGAGACTATCTCTAGGTGAAGGGGAAGAGACTCATGAATGTCATAAACCTAGGCCTTGGATATCTTTTGGTTGGTAAAAACGCAATGTTTGGTTTAAGTAAAATATTTATCTAGGCATCCTACATTTTATATCTACACATACTCTTCAATAAATAGGCATACAATCAAGTTAACAAAGCAAAAATGACACAATCAAAATACCAGGTGCAGGACCTGCTGAGTACAAATGTGTCAAATTTACCAATATTCCAAGTCTCATTTCTCTGACCTGCTTCTGAAGCAGAAATTAAATCTTTTCCTGGGTTCTTCTCCCTAAGTATTCTCTCCAGAGTACTTGGTGAGAAGATTCTGCTATGAGCACAGACTCTGTGTTCTGTTGGCCATGCTGTAGCCATTTTTCTGCTTCAGGGACAGAGGCCAGTCTGGCATACAGCTCTCTGCACGGGTCGTTGCCCACCTCTCCCAAATGGCTGGTTGCCAGTTGCCCACACACTGCAGTCTGAACCTCTGTAGGCCTGTCCTGGGCTGTTAGCCTTGGCTTGATTTATGCTGATCCTCATAGCCTCTTCTGTGAAGGGATTCCCACAGAAGAGATCTGGGCTCTATTATCACAGGTCTTTTCTTTGTATCACAGCCTTATCATTTCCCGAGAGCACAGGGACATGCAGGGATCTGGGGACACAGGGGTGGGGAAAGGTGGAGAGGCTGTGTTGGAGGGTGGTCATACATATGGTTGCTCTGTGCCTGGGATTACTGCCTGCTCTAACACCAGGACTTGCTTGCTTAGTCTTGCTTACTTTGCCAGACATCTTTTGCTTTCATAATGACTTTCTCAGATGCATTCGATATCCCTCCTTTGGACAACTCAGATTCTCCACCCAGTTCTTATATGTTGATGGTGAGAAATTTCTATCCCACAGGAACTCTAGGCTCCATTCAAATCAAGTAAAATGGCTGTGTCTCTGCCTCAGTGTTCTTGAATATTCTTTGATAGTTAGAAGGCTGGACTGTTCTGTACACAGGAGAATCTAGAAGGTCATGTGGCTTAACCTAGTCTCATATATTGTATCAGGATGTAAACTCATTAAGAAATTAAAATTAATTAATAGAAGCTGGTTAAATCAAAGACAAATACAGGAATTGGAGAGAGCTGCTGAGTTAATTCCTTTGAGTTAGTAAAATTTGAGCTATAGCACCATAGAACTCTATAGGACATATATCAGTTTCTTATATTAAGGCTAACTGAGATTTAACCAATCAACACCACTCAGAATGAGTAGATATGGAGCCTCTAGTTAATTGAAAAACATGGTTACAATATTTTACACCTTTTCTTGTCAAGAGGTAGAGTTTATTTCCCATCCTGAAATCTGGCCTGGTCTCCTGCCTTGCCCTAACCAATGGAATGTGTCAAATATGATATTGCATGAATTCTAGAACTGAGCCATAGTTTGCTTTGCACCTTCTGCCTTTCTTGTCCGGTAGTGTTCCTACCACCCTGTAAGGAAATTGGGCGAGACTACTGAATAATAAAAGACCCCTTGGAGAGAAAGTTCCATCAAAGCCAGCATTAAGGCCCTCGACATGTGAATGAGACCATCTTAAACCCTCAATCCCAAACTGCCAGATAACTGATGCCTCATGAGAAAACCCAGGCGAGATCAGCATGAGACCTGCCCAGCTGAGCTCAGCCTTGACTGCAGAGTTAGGAGCAAGTAAAATGTCCTTGCTTTAAGCTACGTTGTCACACAGCAAGAGATAACTGATACAGAGTGCTCTATGTCATTACAGTTTATCAATGGCCACATCCCTGACCCTCTGCATACTTTTGATGTAAAGATATACAATATAACTGGAGGAGAATTTCTGTTTCATTTGATGTTTCTTTCTAAGAAGCTGATCTATGAGAGATTAAACCATTAGTGATTTGCCTCATCCCAGCGCCACTACCATTTGGGCTCATCCCCTTGCGTTGCTGTTATAGCACCCTCTTCATCTCTCCACAATACACATATAATAAAGGACTAACTAACTTTTGAAGGAACGTCTGTGTATCTTATTACCTCTACTTTAGTTATCCTTTCTAATGGGACACGGGTGATGGTCAGTGCCACATTGGAGCCCTGCATTGCTTCTTCCTTCTCTCCCTTTCTTCCCTCCTATGGAGATGATAAGCATTATTTTCACCTGTTTGAATGTGTATATTTTTCATTCTTTTTTTTTAACGTTTTTTTATTATACTACATTGGTCACCATACAGTACATCATTGGTTTCTGATGTAAAGTTTGATGATCCATTAGTTGCGTATAACACCCAGTGCACCATGCAATCCGTGCTCTCCTTACTATCCATCACCAGCCTATCCCATTCCCCCACCCCCCTTCCCCTCTGAAGCCCTCAGTTTGTTTCTCAGAGTCCCTCATGCTACATTCCCTCTTCTGATTACCCCCCTTTCTTTATCCCTTTCTTCCCCTACCGATCTTCCTAGTTCTTATGTTCCATAGATGAGAGAAATCATATGATAATTGTCTTTCTCTGCTTGACTTATTTCACTTAGCATTATCTCCTCCAGTGCCGTCCATGTTGCAGCAAATGTTGAGAATTCGTTCTTTCTGATAGCTGAGTAATATTCCATTGTATATATGGACCACAGCTTCTTAATCCAGTCATCTGTTGAAGGGCATCTCGGCTCCTTCCATGATTTGGCTATTGTGGACAATGCAGCTATGAACATTGGGGTGCATATGGCCCTTCTCTTCACTAGGTCTGTATCTTTGGGGTAAATACACCCAGTAGTGCAATGGCTGGGTCATAGGGTAGCTCAATTTTTAACTTTTTAAGGGACCTCCACACTGTTTTCCAGAGTGGCTGTACCAACTTGCATTCCCACCAACAATGTAGGAGGGATCCCCTTTCTCCACATCCTCTCCAACAATTGTTGTTTCTTGCCTTGTCTATCTTTGCCATTCTAACTGGCGTAAGGTGGTATCTCAGTGTGGTTTTGATTTGAATTTCCCTGATGGCTAATGATTTTGAACATTTTTTCATGTGTCTGTTAGCCATTTGTATGTCTTCATTGGNTGCTAGTGATGTTGAACATTTTTTCATGTGTCTGTTAGCCGTTTGTATGTCATCATTGGAAAAGTGTCTGTTCATATCTTCT
>NC_048222.1:71086962-71116118 GCF_002007445.2 Ailuropoda melanoleuca
TGAATCCTTAAAGTTTGTACTAAAGTTTTAATCATCAGTCTGCTTTTCATGAAAAGATCCTGCTGATCAGAAAACAAAAAAGAATAAAAGGTATTCAAATTGGCAAAAAAGAAGCCAAACTCTCTCTCTTCACAGATTACATGATACTTTATATGGAAAACCCAAAAGACTCCACCCCCTACATTGTTAGAACTCAGACTACAATTCAGTAGTGTGGCAGGATACAAAATCAATGCTCAGAAATCAGCTGCATTTCTACACACGAACAATGAGACTGAAGAAAGAGAAATTAGGGAATTGATTCCATTTACAATAGCACCAAAAACCACACGATATCTTGGAATAAAATTAACCGGAAAGGTAAAGGATCTATACTCTAGAAACTACAGAATACTGATGAAAGACATTGAAGAAAACACAAAAAGATGGAAAAATATTGCATGCTCATGGATCAGAAGAATAAACACAGTTAAGATGTCTATGCTACCCAGAGCAATCTACACTTTCAACGCCATCCCGATCAAAATACCAAAGACATTTTTCAAAGAACTGGGACAAATGATCCTAAAATTTGCATGGAACAGAAAAGACCCCAAATCGCCAAGGAAATGTTGAAACAGAAAAACAAAGCTGGGGGCATCACGTTGCCTGATATCAAGCTATACTAAAAAGCTGTGATCACCAAGACAGCATGGTACTGGCACAAAAACAGACACAGAGATAAATGGAACAGAATAGAGAGCCCAGATATGGACCCTCGACTTTATGGTCAACTAATCTTTGACAAAGCAGGAAAAAACATCCAGTGGAAAAAAGACAGTCTCTTCAAACTGAGGTTTCAGAGGGGAGGGCGGTGGGGGATTGGGCTAGCTCGGTGATGGGTATTAAGGAGGGGATGTATTGCATATAACACTGGGTGTTATATGCAAACAATGAATCATGGAACACTACATCAAAAACTAATGATGTACTGTATGGTGAATAACATAACATAATAAAATTTTTTTTAAAAAAAGAAAAGATCCTGCTGAAAAACTTCCCATTTGAAAAGAGAAATCTGCTTGTTATCTTTACCCTGCGGGTCTTAAGACCACTGATAAAGCAGAAGCAGCACCACTCTGTGTTTTCCCGCTGATGTGTCATACATTCAATGATAAAAACAAAATATAAAGGCAAGAGTTCATAGACTTTACAAACTTTTTCATAAAATATCTCAAATTACTCTAGTTCTAATAAAACAGAGAAAAACCAATGCATTTTTAATGTACTTTCTATCAACTATTCAAGGTAACTAGCAATATATTTCAGCTGGAATTGAGACATTAAGCCCAGTAGAATCCCACGTTATATTATGTTTAAAACAAATGTTAATATAATTTGGTAAAATTTTTTTCATGCAGGCATTTCAAAATGATAATTTGAAATTTTTCTTTTCTAAATTTTCAAAAAAAAACCTTTTTTTTCCTGTCTTGTCACAGATCTCTGTGGACTTTTCCTATTCCACTGAGAAACTGACAGAGACATAAATTTAACTGCATAAAAATGGGGAAATAAGAAAAGTACATTTTAGAAATCTGAAAATAACTTTTGCTCTGCTTGTCAAAAGACTTGTCAAATCCAAGTGCAGACTACATTATTATTACGCGCTCCTGAGGAGATTACTTGCTTTTGATCAGGTCCCCTCCTTAAAATCATTCAATTCCTATCCATTAACTCTTAGGACAAAAGGAAAAAGAATCTTCATTTACCCAATTAATAAGGCTCTTGGCTCTCTACTCATATCACCACACTAACCCACATCCTCATTTAATTAATACAGTCCCCCTGATGGAAGTAAACTCCGCACTATGTCTATGGCAAATGAACATATTCCTAAAGTGCTTTTTCATAATGTGATTATTTTAAAATGTAGAAGATGTGGTACCAAAAGCCAGAGCAGACTTGTTTGTTCCCTCAGCTCTCAGAATGTAAATTACTTCTGCTTCGTGTGTGAGCTACATGGATGAGTAACACTTCAGACAAGGAAAGGAAACCAAATGCATAGCAAGTACAGAGTAAAGGAGCTGAAGTGATGGAACAGACTCTAGAGAGAGAAGACAATATGGCCAGTGGAAAGTGTACCTGAAGATGCTAGCTTAGGATAAAAAGTGAAGAAGCTTTAGTTCCATTAAAATCAAAATAACTGGAAATAATTTGATTCAAGTTCACCATAGGGTAAAAGCAAAGCATTAGCAGTATACTTTCCAAAAATAAACAATAACGGAAGCCCCTGGGAGAAACACATCAAGTGACTACAAGGCACATCATGATGGTCTTTAGAAGACTGAAAAGGGAGAAAAGAATCTGACAGCAGAGTCAAGATCCAGTATTTCGCCATAGGTATTTTTACTTTTTTTTTGACAAAATTGTATTTCATCATAAATACTTTCCTTTGGAAAAGATCCTTGCCATATAATATGCTGTATCAGTATCTTGAAATTCCAAACTACATTGGGACCAAAAGCAACAGAAATGCCAATGAAGAAAACCTCTCAACTATTATCTTGTGATAGAGTTTTCAAAATTAAAGAAAATAAAAACCACATCAGTTACTCCTTCACCCTAGAAACATCTGCAGTTGACCCATTTCTATACTGGCTCTCCTACTCTGTCACAGTGTAGTCCTTAGGAAACTTAATGGTCCTGGTAATCTATATACATCATCATACTAGTCCACTACATTGAAAGCACATAGTGATTGGACATTTGAGCAGCAATGACATGAAAGAGGGTAAGAGATAATCCCTAACATTTCAGGGATCTGCCAAATCATTCAGGTTTTAAGGGTCTGAATACTCTGGGGCATGATACCTAATCCCCCCATAACATACAAGACATGTCATTTTGTTTTGTACTCCTTACCATTAAGAAAGAGACACAGTGCTTACAGGCTCACTGAATTTCCAAACATGTCTTTGATGCAATTTTAGGTTGAATCACACAGGATTTCCACTTTCTGATGAATCTTTTGTACTAAGTCCAGTCTTGAGTGTAAGCTGCCCTTGCTACTCAGGCTAAACAAACCAGGAAAACCAGTGGCATAGAGGTAGGGATGATAAATGAGAACACTATGTAGATTCTTTGGCCAAGTCACAGGAGAAGGACAATGCTAACTCCTAGGATCCTAGAAAAGAAGCCCTGCATCTTGCAGCAGAGAACAGCACACTGGTTGAAAAGTGAATCCTAGGAAGCTGCAGGGCCCTACTAGAGACTGACTTTTCTAGTGACAGAGACCATGGGTTTATGGGATTATGTGATTGGCACCACTCATCATGAACCAAGTACCAACAAGTCACAATTTCTAACTCTCACAGCAGTAAGCCCTCATGTACTGCAACTGGTACTTCTGGGGTCAGGCTGAAGCTCGTATAAAAGCACAAGTAATCAGCACTCTTAAGTAGTTCAGAACTCTGTACTTCCTACTTCTGTTGCATTAATACCTTTACTTCAGATCAATTTTATGGGCTCAAAGGGTTTCTGTAAATGATTTGATTCTGTCTTGACACAAGCCAAAAAATGGACAACTGCTGCATTTTGCCCACTCAGATGACTCTAACAGAAACTGCTGAGGGAAAATTCTTTTACCGGGAAGAGCCATAAATATTTCACTCAATTACCAAATTGGGGATGTAAAATTGGTCCTATGTAAAAATAAATATGAATTCCTGGACAGTGGAAAATAGTTTTGCTGGTTTGGTAGGGGTCTTGAAAGATCAAAATTAGAATATGTGGCAGAGAAAAATGAGGATAGATCTATGTGAGTGGGCACAAAGTGTGTAGATTTTTATATCTCACATCAGTGTCCAACTGGGACCATAGCCATGGAATTCCTTTTATTAAGGTTAGTCTAAGTGCTGCTACTGCTCCTGAACACGTGATCAGCAGAAGGGACTGAACCGGAAAACCTGATATGATGACATTCCCCAGTGAGACCACATCCATTCAATGGCAAGTGAATTGTATCACGCCCCTTCGTCCATGTGGGGGGTAGTGATTTGTCCTTATTGGGATCAACTCCTACTCCAGATATGGGTTTTCCTTCCCTACCTTCAGTCCCTCTCCATTATCCTAGGACAGTATTTTTGTGAGCTTCTTAAAAATAAATAATAAAAAAATAAAATAAGTTATATTATCTTAAAAATAAGTATTTTCTATTTTTTCTTTTTTAAAAGATTTTATTTATTTATTGGTCAGAGAGACAGAGAGGGAGAAAGAGCACAAGCACGGGGAATGGCAGGCAGAGAGAGAAGCAGGCTCCCTGCTGAGCAAGGAGCCCAATGCGGGACTTGATCCCAGCACCCTGGGATCATGACCTGAGCCCAAGGCAGACACTTAACTGACTGAGCCGTCCAGGTCCAAAAACAAATATTTTCTGATGAATTTACATTATATTTATATTATATTTAGATTTAGAGACATTAAATTTTTGGCAAAACTGAGTCTTTCTAATCAATAAAAGAAAAATACCTCCCTATATTTATCATTCCTTTCATATTTCACTGTTCTAAAATTTTCATCATGTACAACCTGTATACTTATGAATAACTTTTTCCAGATACTTTATATGTTATCTTTTGTTTCTATTGTGAATGTATTCATTGTATTTTGCTTGTAATTTTATAAAGTGTTGCCCATTAGGGGCATCTGGTTTGCTCAGTCAGTACAGCATCTAACTCTTGATCTCGAGGTCTTGAGTTCAAGCCCCACTTTGGGCATGGAGCCCACTAATAAATAAATAAAAATACATAAAGTTTGGCTCATTAAATGTATTTTTCCAACTTTTTTGAAGATCACACTTTTGCCAATTATTCAAGATGCAAAAACACAGAAAGTAAAATTTAAAATAATATTTCCTAAACTTAATATTATGTATATAGTATATTTGGCCATAGCTTAAACTTTTAAAAATATTTACAGATTCACTTTAAGTCCCTTTTATACAGATCTTCACCCTGTTCCTTTTGTGTTCATTTCAGTTTAGAATTTGTATTACTCACCAGGATATTCTAAAACTTATTTTCATAAGCTTGTCCATATTTTTTTTGGTTTCTAAAAATATGCACATAATAATTTTATCAATCCCCAATTACTTTCTCCTGACATGTTTTATAACTTGACCCATAAATTCATATACAAAAATAATTTTAATCATTGAGTATATTCCATTATGTTAAAAAATTATATTGCTTCACTCTCAAATCCATAGATATGTAGGTGTTTTTCCAGTATTAGCTATCTCTTTCAATCAATGCTGCAATATCGCTGTTCATGCATCTCTAATTATGTGAACATTTTACTAGAGTATACACACACACTCACACACACACACAGAGAATATATACTTTGCTTCTGACCTGCCAGTCCCATCTTCATTTTTATTGTTTCTTAGCATACCCTCCTCCAGTCAGGCCTTTCAATTCATGGCTTTTTTTTTTAAAGATTTTATTTATTTATTCGACAGAGATAGAGACAACCAGCGAGAGAAGGAACACAAGCAGGGGGAGTGGGAGAGGAAGAAGCAGGCTCATAGTGGAGGAGCCTGATGTGGGGCTTGATCCCATAATGCCGGGATCATGCCCTGAGCCGAAGGCAGATGCTCAACCACTGTGCCACCCGGGCCCCTCTCAATTCATGGCTTTATGAAAATGTCTTTCATACTTCTACCTTTATATCTTTCTTCCTGTTATTCCCTGTGCTTGAAACAGATTTTTCCTTCAGTTTTGGCGGGCAAATTAAAAAACCTAAGATGTTTTATCTTAAATAATACCTATCCCATGACATCTTACCTCAGCATTTTGGCATTAATTTCTTTCATCTTACTAATATTTGTGGTATTAATGTATCACTTATATTTGATTCTTTGGGATTTAATATTTTTTATTTTTTAATGCATGTGTCTACCAAATTATGAAAGCATCCATATCATATCCTATTTTTCCATACTTCTACTTTCCACAGCAGTCACAGATGTTAGTCAATTGATCACTTATACAATTTCATTAAACTAAACTGACTTCTGATTGAAATCTTACCATATTTCTTTTGCATATATCCTAGATACATTACCACCATTGTGATCTTTCCTGATTTTCTTTTACTTAGGTAACAAGAGAGTCGCTCCATGGCTCATACAAATGAATCCGTGGTGTCTGAGTTTGTGCTTCTGGGACTTTCTAAGTCTTGGGAAATTCAACTGTTCTTTTTTGCCATCTTCTCTTTAGCGTATGTGACATCAGTGCTGGGCAACATCATGATTATTGTTACAATTTCCTCTGACTCCCATTTGAACTCTCCTATGTACTTCCTGCTCAGTAACCTTTCCTTCATTGATATCTGCCAATCTAATTTTGCCACCCCCAAGAAGCTTGTGGACTTCTTTGTTGAACACAAGACTATCTCCTTCGAGGGCTGCATGGCCCAAATATTCCTTCTTCATAGCTTTGTTGGGAGTGAGATGATGTTGCTCGTACCTATGGCGTATGACAGATTTATAGCCATCTGTAAGCCCCTACACTATAGCACAATTATGAATTGGAGACTATTTATAATTTTTGTGTTTATTTCCTGGTCTGTGGGTATTCTTCATTCTGTGATTCACTTGACTTTTACAGTGGATCTGCCATTCTGTGGCCCCAATTAGGTAGACACCTTCTTTTGTGACCTTCCCCTGGTGATAGAGCTGGCTTGTATGGATACTTATGAAATGGAAATAATGACTCTAACTAACAGTGGCCTGATATCATTGGGCTGTTTTCTGGCTTTAATTATTTCCTACACCATCATTTTGATCACTGTTCATCACCAGTCCTCCAGCAGGTCATCCAAGGCACTTTCTATGTTAACTGCTCACGTCACAGTAGTGATTCTTTCCTTTGGGCCTTGCATTTATTCCTATATATGGCCTTTTAGCAGACTTTCTGTGGATAAGTTCCTTTCTGTGTTCTACACTGTTTGTATGCCCCTGTTGAATCCCATCATCTACTCTCTAAGGAATGAAGATGTTAAGTCAGCCATGCAAAAGCTGAGAAACCGTCATGTGAACTCCTGGAAAAACCAGGGATCACCATGAAGGAATATAATCCTGAAGGGGAACGAAGAGCCTCCACTGGATCACAACACCATGCCAATTACTTTTGTTAATGATATGGGTTATTGAGTTATGGAACTGGATTTCTGTCTGAAGTGCAAGGGAATTGCATAAAATCAGTTCATGATTTAGGTATAATTTTAACCCATTTGTCATTGCTTAAAATTCTAAAATATAAATTCTCTTGAAAATATTTAATAATCCTTTTAAATATCTTATAAACAACTTAGAGATTCTAATCTACATAAAATGCTATTCGTGTTACTAAACTTGTGATTCTTTTCAACTGAACACATGACATTTTATTTATTTATTTGACAGAGAGAGACAGACAGCGAGAGAGGGATCACAAGCAGGGGGACTGAGAGAGGAAAAAGCAGGCTCCCAGCAGTTCAGGGAGCCTGATGCGGGGCTCAATCCCAGAACCCTGGGATCATGCTCTGAGCCAAAGGCAGACACTTAACAACTGGGCACCACCTGGGCGCCCCAACACATGACATTTTTATACCCTGCAATCAAAATGTATAAGCAAAATGAGTTTCTGATGCCTTCAACTTCTTAATATCATTTTTCCATATATTGACATAGTAAAGAGAAATGTGTCTTGCAACGAAGCTTTCACCTCATTAATGTACATTTGTTAGCATATCTTTTCTTTCTTTTCTTTCTGTATTGAATATTTTGGTAATTTATAATTTGGTTATATATACAGTTGATGCCTGAACAACATGGGTTTGAACTGTATAGGTCTACTCATATGTGGATTTTTTTTTATAAATACAGTATAATACTGTAAATGTATTTTTCTCTTCCTAGTGATTTTCTTAATAATATTTTCTTTTCTTGATCTTACTTTAAGAATACAGTATATAATATATATATAACATATACAGTATGTGCTAATTTACTGTTTATGTCATCAGTAAGGCTTCCAATCAATAGGCTATTAGTAGTTAAATTTGGGAGGAGTCAAAAATCATACCTGCATTTTCTACCATATGGGGGATTGGTGTCTCTATCACCTGCATTGTTCAAGGATAAATTGTATTTGGTTATCTATCATCTTTCCTATCTCTATTTTCCTGCTGTCCTTTAGATGATTTAATATGCATTTATACTCATTATAAAATGTTTTTTTTAGATATTTACTGCTATCAGGATCATATGTAGACCTTCCCTGAAGTACAATGGGGTTACTTCCAGACAAACCCATTGTAAGTTGAAATATCATAAGTTGAAAATGCATTTAATACATCTAACCTACCGAACACCATAGATTAACCTAGACTGCCTTAAATGTGCTTAGAACACTTAAATTAGCCTACAACTGGACAAAATCATCTAACACAAAGCCTATTTTATAATAAAGTATTCAAATCTCATGTAATTCACTGAATACTCTACAGAAAGTGAATAACAGAATGCTTGTATGGGTACAAAATGGTGGTAAGAATATTGATTGTTTATCTTCATGATTATTTGGCTGACTGGGAACTGTGGGTGTCCAGCATCATATGACAGTACTGTACCACATATCATTAGCCCAGGACATGATCAAAATTCAAAATTCAAAGTACAGTTTCTACTTAATGCTTATCACTTTCATATCATCATAAAGCAAAAAAAAATGTAAGTCAAACCATCATAAGTCGGGGACTGTCTGTATATCTGTTTTCCAACTTGTTGTTAAGTAGAAATAATTGGTTATAATGAATTGTTCATTAGTCACAGAAAAAATTTAAAAGTTTCATGTGTACCTAAAATATGCCAATGCACAAAGTGACAAAAATCATCTGATGACCAAATCTGAAATCTATCCTTTTATATTTCTTGGAAATCAGAAGAGGGAAAGTAAAATTTGTGTGCACCCAATAATAAATATTACAAAATCTATTATTAGTATTTCATTTGCTAGCCCAAATTTTTCTTATGTACTTCTCCCTGTGATCTGCATCATGAAAAAGGCTTTGTAACAGGAAGACAAAATGTATTCTAACAATGAAGAAAATAATTGCTTAACAGAAAACAGAAGGCTTGCAACTCTCCTCATTCTGGGCTCAGTATTTCAATTTTAAGACATAAATTAGTGGCTATAGGCATAGAAATTAACTCTGCATGCTAAATCCTAGTGCAAACGGAGTTTCAGATATAGATACACAGTCTTTATGAATGATGATAATGCTTATTAGCTTCAGGTTTCTTAGAAATTTGGACTTTTTGGTTCATTCATACAATGTCAAATGATCTTTTATACTTGACTACTTGTTATACATTTTTATACAGTGTCAAAAGCTTTAAAAAATACACAATAAACATTAATGCAGTCATGACAGTTTTGATAGCATTTTTTTTTCCTTTTAACTCTGCCTTGCTGGTGAAAATGAGGGTGGGGGGTTACTGACAGCATTCCTGAAAAATCTAGTCATTTTGCCACTCTGGTCCTCAAGTGGAGGAAGGGGGCCACAGCACAAGGGGAAACTGGAGAGGAGGGGGAATGAGAACAGCAGCAGGAGGAAGAAGGAAATTAGAATTTAGGAGTGGCTGTTTGACTTGCTCTGTTCTTTGTACTACCAGAGATACATTCTTCCACTTTCAAATTCTTTACCATTGGATCTACTTGGATTTTGAGTGATCAGGCATAACCTATCACATTGTTTGATGAAAAAATCCTAAAGTCATAAAGTTAAAAAAAAAAGACTGCTAAATCTGACTACATAATTTTCCACAGAGGTTTTGTTTTGTTGTTTTTGTTTTAAATGCCTCTTACAGAGTTAAAGATAAAACTAGGTGAAAAGCAGTACTATTTGTCGGGGTGATATCATTAATTTGCAAAGAACTCTTTGAAGCCGGTAAGTAATTGCCCAACAAGGCAGTAGAAAAATTAGCAAAGCATATGAATAGGGAATTAATTATTAATGTAATGAAAGTGACTCTTGAACATATTAATAAATAGTAAAACTATCCTATAAGAAAATACAAATGAAAGTATAGCAAAATTCTTTTGTTTACCTATGTGATTGGCAAAGATCCAAAAGTCTGATAGTATACCATGTTGACAAGACCAATAAAACATGAAACCTCAACCCCCCAAAGAAAAAAGGAACCTCAAATATTGTTATTAAATCTCAAATGACAGATGCCTAGATATGGATGCTTAAGTATTCATGCAATAATTGTTTAAAGACTATTTCCCCTTGTAACACAACAGATTGTGTTTGATTTTATAGTCTAAGAAAATACACTTTCATAAGCTAATAGCTCTGATCCAGGTGGCTTTCCTTCCTTAAATACTCTTGGGGGGAGAATAAAAGTAAACCAACACCAGTCACAATTAGTTTCATTCCACTTAGCATGTATTCAGTCACATCCTCCATACTGACCAAAACAATGCTCTATTTTTAATAAGAATTGTAGAATGGATCTAAACTAATAGTGGCCACTTTTTGCATGTCCAGTTAAGTGCCAACAACTTTCAGTGTCACATTTGATCACAGTAGCATTGTATGGTAGGCAGTGTTATATTGTATCTATATTTTACACATGATATAACTGAGGCTAAGTGGGAGGCAATATTTTAATGCCTGTGTATCTACCAGTCACTTCTTATGCATTACAACACCACATGTGAAAGACTTGGAAATCGAGACCTTGCACACTTCCCTTAATTTTCTACAGAGTTGCTCTGAGATCAACAAAATTGTAGCAGCAATTAGAAATCTATAAATCAGAAAGGGGCTCTGAAAGCTAAAATAAATATCATAAAGTCTAATCGGTAAGGCCCATATTCTTTACTAGAAGAGGATATCTTAAGTTGTCAGTCTGTTACCAAGTTTAAATGTTTAGATTGTTAAAGACATTTTTGTTAAAAATTCAAATAAACGTGCTGCCTCCAGTCCCCACTCCATACTATTTTCAGAAGTAACTGCCAAAATTTTTACATTATCCTTCAAGAGGTTTACGATGGATTTTTGTATCCATTCATTTATACGCAAAATATAAAATCAGTTTTAGTGTGCTTTTTCCTTCCTATATAAATGGAAGTGTATTTGCTTTCTCTTTGTTGCTTAACAATGTGGCTTAGAAATCTTTCTATGGTCAATCACAGATTTGCCACATCTTTTTTTTTTAAAGATTTTATTTATTTATTCGACAGAGATAGAGACAGCCAGCGAGAGAGGGAACACAAGCAGGGGGAGTGGGAGAGGAAGAAGCAGGCTCATAGTGGAAGAGCCTGATGTGGGGCTCCATCCCATAACGCCGGGATCATGCCCTGAGCCGAAGGCAGACGCTTAACCACTGTGCCACCCAGGAGCCCCTGCCACATCTTTTTAACTCCTCCATAGTATTCTACAATTTATTTACTCCCTTATTTACAGATACTTTTTTCCTTTTCTTTTTGTTATTGCAAACACTACTGCAGTGGACATAGAATATATGCAAAGATTTTAAATCTTATTAGCCACTATCAAATCATCCCCTAAATGAAGTATACCAATTTACACACCCAGCAATAGCATATGAAGGCACCCATTACCTCCCATTCCTGCCAAAATTAAATATGGTAATTGTGGTAGCCAAGCTTCAATGATCTTAACCTCCTGGCTTTCATGCTTTTCTTTTGTCCCTTCCACACCAAGTTAGAGATGACTTGCGTTTCCAACAGAATACGGTAAAAGTGACCACATGGGGGTATTTCTGAGATCTGATCACAGAAAATTTTGCTGTCTTCAGACTGCTTGCTCTGGAGGAAGTCACTTACTATATCATGGGGACACTCAAGTGAGTCTATGGAGAGGAATGGAGGCCTCTTCCCAACCTCCAGCACCAACTGCCAGCCACAGAAGTGTATCATCCAGTCCCAGCCAAGCTGTTCACTGTACCTTTATGAGAATAGGACACCCCAAGCTGGAACTGCCCAGTCAAACCATTAATGAATTCTCAGCATACAGAAACCACGAAAGATAATAAGTATTTTTTAAATTGAAATATATTTGACACAAAATATTACATTAGCTTCAGGTGTACGACATGGTGAACAACTCTGTACGTTATGCTATGCTCACTAGTAGTGTAGCTAACCCTGTAACCATACAGTGCTATTACAATACCATTTATTATATTCCCTATGCTGTACCTTTTATCCCCATGACTTATTCATAACTGGAATCCTGTATCTCCTGCACCCCATTCACTCATTATGCCCATCCCCTCACCTCACCTGCCTCTGGCAACCATCAGTTTGTTCTTTGTGTTGAGGAATCTGTTTCTGCTTTTTGCTTATTCATTTCTTTAGTTTTTAGATACCACATATAAGTGAAATCACATGGTATTCATCTTTCTCTTATTACACTTAGCACAATACCCTCTAAATCCATCCATGTTGTTGCAAATGGCAATCATTTTTTTCAGACAAAAAAGTATTATGGCATTAAGTATGTACAAATAGGAAGTATCTCCACAAAGTATTCATATATCAGAAAAATCAGCACATAGAGTTATATGCAAAGCATGTTACCATTCGTGTTTAACGATATAAATGTAAAAGATGTATTATATATTTGTATTTATTTATAAATTGTATCTATCTATAAATTATCTTTGGAAGTATCAAAGAAACTCGAAAAGGATGCTGTCTTTTAAGAAAGAAAATGGATTCCCCACAATGTGAGATGAGGGTTGGACAGATAGAATGGAACAGATTCAGAGGTATTTAAAAAGAAGTCCCATTGATTGGTTGCATTTGAAGGTAAGGGACAATCAGCATTGACTCTAAGATTTCTTGCTTAGGGAACTAGCAAGAAGATACATACTCCAAGAAGAGTTCATTTTCTAATTTTTAAAACATTCATTATGTGTCAAATATGGGGAAAATGATGATTAAGTATTATATATGATGGACTTGAAGTGGAGATATTCAGTAGGTAACTGGATATGTAGTACAGAGAAAACATGCTATTTATTTATTTTATTTTATAAAAATTTTGCATTATGTTATTTAATACAGTAACTACTTCTAGCAACTTCTTCTCACAAGGGGATGATATAATTTCTCCTAAGACCAAAGGCCTTTTTTTAGTGAAGTACCTTGGCAGGCCACTTTTTTTCAAGTTCTTTTAAGTTTTTTTTTGTTTTGTTTTGTTTTTTTTTAAAGATTTTATTTATTTATTTGACAGAGATAGAGACAGCCAGCGAGAGAGGGAACACAAGCAGGGGGAGTGGGAGAGGAAGAAGCAGGCTCATAGCGGAGGAGCCTGATGTGGGGCTCCGATCCCATAACGCCGGGATCACGCCCTGAGCCGAAGGCAGACGCTTAACCGCTGTGCCACCCAGGCGCCCCAAGTTCTTCTAAGTTTAGAGCAGGCAGCTAAAAGATAAATGGGAATGATTTTAATGGAATTATGAAATTTAAGATCATTTTAGAATACGTCAAGAAGTATGGAAATTCAGGTCACAAAAGGAACATTTGGCAGAGATTTTTAATATAACATATAATGCATAGAAGCCCTGGCACAATTAAATGAGGTATCCAGAGACTAGCAGCAAGACCCTTTGCCACCCTTTGCCTGAAGGAAAAAAGAAGGGAATGGAAACTAGTAAGAGCTGGGATATTGTGCAGTCAAGGATTAACTACTGCAGAATTTTAGTGACATGGCAGGGAGAATTAGAAGAAAATGGTATCAAATAATCCCAAAATTTATTGGTTTAAAGCAACAAGCATTTTAAAAATAAACAAAACAAGCATTTTATATTTACTCACAAACCCAGTGGGTTCTCTCTCTAGTCTGGGCCAGCATATGTAATCTCTGCTATATTGTCTGCTGAGTCTAGAAAATGGAAAATCAACAGTGACATCACTCACATATATGGTGGTTGGTAAGTTGGCAGTGGGAGCTAGCTAACTAATCAGCCAAGCCACCTCAGTTTTCTCCACATGGCCTCTCATTTGTGAGATGCAAAACACTTTTGTGCTATTATCCTATTGGACAGAACAAGACACATGGCCAAGTCCAGAGTTGGGTGGAATAGTACTCAGAATTAAAGGAAGCAACTACTGATTTATGAATGAATCGCAAAGGATATATATTGGGTAAATAAAAAGGAGAGGGAGAAAAGATGGCAGAGGAGTAGGGGACCCCTTTTTCAGCTGGTCACCTGAGTCAAGCTGGATATCTACAAGACCATCCTGAAAACCCACGGAATCAGCCTGAGATGCAGGAAGACACATCTGGATCACTACAAATGAACATCTCCAGCACTGAGTATAGAGATACGAAGCAGGGAACTGTGAATCCACGCACAGATAGTGGAAGATAAATGAACGGGGGAGGGACTGCTGCACTCCGGCGCCCGGAAGCAGTAGCCAGCTGCACTGGGGAGGTGGTCAGACTCCTGGACCGGCACCCAGGAGAAAGCAGACTGAGACTGCAAGGCCAGGAATGCGCATGCGACCAGACTGAAAAACAGAGCTCTGGAGCACTCATTCAATCTAGAATGAAATCAGGAGCTCGGGAGTGCTCATTCGACCAAATGGAAAACCGGAGCTCTGGAGTGCTCACTGGAACCGACTAAAACCGGGACCTCGGGAGTGGGCGCGCACCCAGACTGAAAACCGGAGCTCCGGAGTGCTCACTGGAACTGGACTGATACTGGGCGCCTGGGAGCACAGGTGAAATCAGACTAAAAACCAGCGCTCTGAGCGCTAGCGAACCATACTGAAACAGGGAGGTCAGGAGTGCGCACAGGAACTGGGGGCGGCTGGCGGTATTAGAAGCACAAAGGACAGAGACTTGCAGGCCCTGGAAGTGAGGGCTGGGACAGTGGCTGTGGGGTGCACAACCGGGTCGCTGCATGGTTTTTGGCAGCACAGACAGAAACAGAGTTTTAGTGGCCAAAAGAGCTCAGTGGAGAGCGGACTGCGATCTCTCTGTTCTGAGACAGAGGCTAGGATACGGCCAGTGGTGCTCTAACTCTCAGAAGAGACACAGAAAACCACCAGGGAAAGCCACCAGAGAACAAAAGTCCGGAAATACCAGCTCACATTGTGCTCATCCCCATCCCCCTCGCAGGGAACAAGGCGACTCTACCCAAATAGGGTTGCCTGACTATCCACATGGCAGGCCCTTCCCCCAGAAGGTAGGCTGAAAAATCAAGAAGCCCACATCCCTAAGGTCCCTATAAAACAATTGCACACTGCCTGGGTCCTGGTCAATAATTTGGGCTCTGGGCATCCCCTCAGCCTCTACTCATCAGAATGACGAGGAGGAGAAATCCCCCCCACAAAGAAAAGATAATGAATCTGTGGCCTCTGCCACAGAACTGATGGATATGGATATCATCAAATTGTCAGAAATGGAGTTCAGAATTACAATGGTCAAGATGATGTGTAGACTTGAAAAAATATTAACAAAAATATTAATGAGAATATAGAATCTCTAAGTTTGGACATGAGAGCAAATCTGGCAGAAATTAAAAATGTTATGAATCAAATACAGTATAAAACTAGATGCTCTGATGGCCAGGATAAATGAGGCAGAAGAACGAGTTAGTGAATTGGAGGATGGGATGGTAGAAGAGAAAGTTAAAACAGAAACTTGGCTCAAAAAAATCCATTCTCAAGAATATAGATTAGGGGTGATTACTGACTCAATGAAACATTTCAATCTCAGAATCATCAGCATCCCAAAGGGTTGGAGAAAGAGAGAGGTCTAGAAGAGATATTTGAACGAATTGTAGCTGAGAACTTCCCTAATCTGGCAAAGGAAACAAACATTCATGTCCAAAAGGCAGAGAGGACCCCTCCCAAGGTCAATGAGAACAGACCTACACCAAGTCACGTCATAGTGCAATTCGCAAATATTAGATTCAAGGATACAATATTGAAAGTGGCCAGGGTGAAGAAATTCCTTACGTACAGAGGTAAAAATGTCAGAATAACATCAGACCTGTCTACACAGACCTGGCAAGATAGGAAGGGTTGGCAGCGTATTTTAAAAGCTCTATCTGAGAAGAACATGCAGCCAAGGATCTTTTATCCAGCAAGGCTGTCATTCAGAATTGATCGAGATATAAGAGATAAGGACCTCCCTTCCAGGATCAGCAGAAACTGACTGAACTCATAAACACCAAACCAGCCAAACAGGAGATATTAAGGGGGGTTCTATAAAATAAAAAGACCCCAAGAGAGATACAGAACAGAAATTTACAATCTATAGAAACAAAGACAGGCAACATGACATCATTAAAATCTTATCTCTCAATAATCGCTCTTAATGTGAATGGCCTACATACTCACATAAAACACCACAGGGTTGCAGATTGGATAGTAAGACATGACCCATCCATTTGCTGTCTACAAGAGACTCATCTTGAACCTAAATATAAATCCAGACTGAAAGTGAAGGGATGGAGAACCATTTTTATACCAGTGGACCCAAAAGAAAGCCGGGGAAGCAATTCTCATATCAGACAGATTAGATTTTAAACTAAAGACTGTATTCGGAGATACAGAAGGACACTATATTGTTCTTAAAGGATGTATCCAACAAGTGGATGTGACAATTATAAATATCTATGACCCTAACAGGGAGCAGCAAGATACACAAGCCAACTCTTTTTTTTTAATTTTTTAAGGATTTTATTTTTATTTATGCGACAGAGAGACAGCCAGCGAGAGAGGGAGCACAGCAGAGGAGTGGGAGAGGAAGAAGCAGGCTCCCAGCGGTGGAGCCTGATGTGGAGCTCGATCCCGCAACACCGCAATCACGCCCCAAGCCGAAGGCAGACACTCAATGACTGCGCCACCCAGGCGCCCCCACAAGCCAACTCTTAACCAGAATAAAGAGACATATTGATAATAATACATTGATAGTAGGGGACCTCAACACTCTTTTCTCAGCAAAAGACAGATCACTTAAGCAGAAAATCAACAAAGAAACAAGAGCTTTGAATGACATACTAGGCCAGATGGGCCTCATAGATAAATATAGAACACTACACCCCAGAACAACAGAATACACATTCTTTTCAAATGCACATGGAACTTTCTCCAGAATAGACCATATACTGGGTCACAAAACAGGTCTCAACTGATATAAAAAGACTGAAATTTTTCCCTACTTATTCTCAGACCACACTGCTTTGAAACTGGAACGCGATCACAAGGAAAAATTTGGAAGAAATTCAAACACTTGGAAACGAAGAACCATCTTGCTCAAGAATGATTGGGTAAATCAGGAAATTAAAAATTGTTTATACAATTTATGGAGACCAGCGAGATTGAAAATACATCAGTCCAAAACCTATGGGAAACTGCAAAGGCGGCCCTAAGGGGAAAATACATAGCCATCCAAGCCTCACTCAAAAGAATAGAAAAATCTAAAATGCAGTTTTTATATTCTCGCCTCAAGAACCTGGAGATGGAAAAGAACAGGCCTAACCCACGCACAAGAAGGCAGTTGATCAAGATTAGAGCAGAGATCAATGATTAGAAAGCAGGAGCACAGTAGAGCAGATCAACAGAACTAGAAGCTGGTTCTTTGAAAGACAAAATAAGATCGATAAACCACTGGCCAGACTTATTCAAAAGAATAGAGAAAGGACCCAAATTAATAAAATTATGAATGAAAGGGGAGAGATCACAACCAACACCAATGAAATAGGAAGGATCATTAGAAACTATTATCAAAAGCTTTGCACAATAAATTAAACAACCTGGAAGAAATGGATGCCTTCCTGGAAACCTATACACTAATTAGACTGAAACAGGAAGAAATTGATTATTTAAACAGAACGATTAATTATGAAGAGATTGAAGTAGTGATCAAAACCTCCCAAAAAGCAAGAGTTCAGGGCCTGACTGATTCCCTGGGGAATTCTACCAAACATTCAAAGAAGAAATAATACCTATTATCCTGAAGCTGTCTCAAAAAATAGAAACAGAAGTAAAACTACCAAACTCATGCTATGAGACCAGTATTATCTTGATCCCCACCCCAGGCAAAGACCCCATCAAAAAGGAGAATTACAGATCGATATCCTTGATGAATATGGACGACAAAATTCTCAACACATGCTAGCTAAAGGATCCAACAGTATATTAAAAGGATTATTCATCATGACCAAGTGGGATTCATCCCTTGGATGCAAGGGTGGTTCAACATTCACAAATCTATCAGTGTGATAGATCATATCAACAAGAAAAAGCCAAAAATCATATGATCCTCTCAATAGATGAAGAAAAATCATTTGACAAAATACAGCATCCTTTCCTGATTAAAACCCTTCAGAGTGTAGGGATAGAAGGTACATTACTCAATCTCGTAAAAACCATCTATGAAAAGCCCACAGCAAATATCATTCTCAATGGGGAAAAGCTGGAAGCCTGTCCCTTAAGATCAGGAACATCACAAGGATGCCCACTCTCGCCATTATTATTCAACATAGTACTAGAAGTCCTTGCAACAGCAATCAGACAACAAAAAGATAAAAGTTTTCCAATTCAGCAAAGAAGAAGTCAAGCTGTCTCTCTTTGCAGATGACATGATACTCTATATGGAAAACCCAAAGGAATCCACCCGCAAACTACTAGAAGTTATAGAGCAATTCAGTAATGTGGCAGGGTACAAAATCAATGCTCAGAAATCAGTTGCATTTCTATACACGAATAACGAGACTGAAGAAAGAAAAATTAGGGAATCCATTCCATTTACAATAGCACCAAAAATCATACATTATCTCGGAATTAACTTAACCAGAGACGTAAAGGATGTATAATCTAGAAACTTCAAATCACTCTTGAAAGACATTAAAGAAGACACAAAAACATGGAAAAATATTAGATGCTCATGGATCGGAAGAATTAACATAGTTAAGATGTCCATGCTACCCAGAGCAATCTACACTTTCAATGCTATCCCAATATAAATACCAATGACATTTTTCAAAGAACTGGAACAAACAACCCTAAAATTATTGTGGAACCAGAAAAGGCCGCGAATCGCCAAGGAATTCTTGAAAAGGAAAAACAAAGTTGGGGGGCATCACAATACCGGATTTCAAGCTGTACGACAAAGCTGTGATCACAATGACAGCATGGTACTGGCAGAAAAACAGACACATAGACCAATGGAACAGAATAGAGAACACAGAAATGGACCCTCGGCTCTTTGGGCAACTAATCTTTGATAAAGCAGGAAAATACATCCAGTGGAAAAAAGACAGTCTCTTCAATAAATGGTGCTGGGAAAATTGGATAGCTACATGCAAAAGAATGAAACTTGACCACTCTCTCACACTATACACAAAGATAAACTCTAAATGGATAAAAGACCTCAATGTGAGACAGGAATCCATCAAAATCCTAGAGGAGAACATAGGCAGCAAGCTCTTTGACATCTACCACAGCAACTTTTTTTATGACACAGCTCCAAAGATAAGTGAAACAAAAGAAAAAATGAATTTGTAGGACTTCATCAAGATAAAAAGTTCTGCACACCCAAGGCAACAGTTCAAAAGCTAAGAGGCAGCCCACGGAATGGGAGAAGATATTTGCAAATGACACTACAGATAAAGACTGGTATCCAAGATCTACAAAGAACTTCTCAAACTCAATACACAAGAAACAAATCGAAAAATGGGCGGAAGGTATGAACAGACAGTTTCCCAATGAAGACATACAAATGGCTAACAGACACATGAAAAAATGTTCAAAATCATTAGCCATCAGGGAAATTCAAATCAAAACCACACTGAGATACCACCTTACGCCAGTTAGAATGGCAAAGATAGACAAGGCAAGAAACAACAATTGTTGGAGAGGATGTGNAGGTAGGAAGCAACAAATGTTGGCGAGGATGTGGAAACACGGGATCCCTCCTACATTGTTGATGGGAATGCAAGTTGGCACAGCCACTTGAGAAAACAGGGTGGAGGTCCCTTAAAAAGTTAAAAATTGAGCTACCGTATGATCCAGCCATTGCACTACTGGGGATTTATGCCAATGATACAGACGTAGTGAAGAGAAGGGCCATATGCACCTCAATGTTCATAGCAGCATTGTCCATAATAGCTAAATCGTGGAAGGCATCATCAACAGACGACTGGATTAAGATGTGGTTCATATATACAATGGAATATTACTCAGCCATCAAAAAGAATGATTTCTCAACATTTCCTGCAACATGGATGGGACTGGAGGAGATAATGCTAAGTGAAATAAGTCAAAGAGAGAAAGACAATTACCATATGGTTTCACTTATTTATGGAATATAAGAAGTAGGAAGATCAGTAGGAGAAGAAAGGGAAGAAGATAGGAGGGGTAAACAGAAGGGGGAATGGACAATGAAAGACTATGGACTCTGGGAAACAAACTGAGGGCTTCAGAGGGGAGGGAGGTGGGGAATGGGATAGGCTGGTGATGGGTATTAAGGAGGGCACGTATTGCATGTTGCACTGGGTGTTATACACAAGTAATGAACCATGGAACTTTACATCAAAAACTAGGGATGTACTGTATGGTGACTAAAATAATATAAAAAATATTATTATTTAAAAAATTAAAAAGATAGAGCTAGCATATGATCCAGGAACCCCACTTCTGAGTATATACCCAAAGGAACAGAAATCAGAATCTTTAAGAGATATATGTACTCAAATGTTCATGCAGTGTTATTCACAATAACCAAGAGATATCCATTGAATAGATAATGTGGTTTATACATACAATGAAATATTACTCAGCCCTAAAGAAAAAAAGAAATCATGCTCTTCACATCAATAACCAAGAGATGGACCTAAATATCTATTGAATAGATAATGTGGTGTATACATACAATGAAATATTACTCAGCCTTAAGGAAAAAAAAGAAAAAAAGAAATGCTCTCCACATTAACACTCGTGAACCTGAAAGATATTATGTTAAGTGAAGGAAGCCATAGAGAGAAGGCCAAGTATGACATGATCCCACTTATACGAGGGATCTAAACTAGTCAAAATCACAGAAGCAGAGAGTAGAATGATGGTTGCCAGGTACTGGTGGGTGGGGGAACAGGGAAGTATTGGTGTAGTCAAAGGTTACAAAGTTTCATTTTTAAGATGAATTATTTTTGGAGTTCAAATTAACATCATAATTACTACCATTAACAATAATGTGTTGTACCTGAAATCTGCTTAGAGAGTAAGTCTTAAATGTTCCCACCACACATCCACAAAATGGTAACTTTGTGAGGTGATAGAGATTAACTAACTTTATTGTGTTGATTGTTTTATACATTAAAATCATCACAATGTATGCTTTAAATTCAAAAAATTATAAATTATATTTTAATTATATTTTAATTTTAATGTGTACCATGCAAAGGCACAAATATCTTCTCTTCAATTTTTGACTCTCCTGGGACCTAAATTGTGCTAAAGTTCTCCTGAAGCAGAAAGGAATGACCAACAAAATTATTCTTTGCTTTTTTTTCCACCATGTTACATTTTCTCCAACAGGACAAAGCATTTCCATTAGGCCTGATCCTTTCTACATTTGTAAAATCCTCAAGGTTATGGGCTGTAACTCTTGAACACAAACAAATTCTCTCACATAATTACCCCTAATGAAGGTGATTTCTACTATCACAACTCTCCTCTGGGTCTCTTGATCACTGCAATCCAATGACATCAAGTCACTAATTAGCTTCTAACTACTTTAATGGCTTTTCTTCAATCTATGTGCTGAAGATACTTCAAGGTATAAACAGTGGAGATTAAAGTCTGGAAAGGCATGGGTTCCCCTACACTTGCACCCCACCCAGTGGATCCTGAAGAAGGTTGTTTCAACCAGACTATGCAATATAAGGCTAGGGACAAGAAGGGCACTGTTGTTCTGAAGCCTTCTAATTTGGTCACAACAGGAACAGAGAGAAACAATTAGCCCCCACCCTTTCTATTAATTTTTGAATATTCTATGTCCATTTTGCCTAATAGCTGCCCAAATATCTAAGTCTCAGAAGCAACTGAAGGCCATATTTCTTCGCTAATACCAAGATGGTTTTAGCCTTTTAACTTGGTATGATTTTATTTCAATACAACCTTTTAAAATTTTATCATAAAATTAACTTTTGGGGACGGGTCTTGCTTTCAAAAGCCAGAGAATTAGAGAATATTAGAATTAGGAGGGAGATTTCTTCCCTCTTTTTTTGAAGAGACACAGAGCACCATGAAGGGTATGTGATTTGCCTAAAATTGTGATGATATTTATTGAGAGGCAGAATTTGAATAGATACTTTGTATAACTCAGGCCACTACTTCTCTTACAGTCCACAATGTCTTTGAACATCATCTCTTGATTTGGACTTCAGGCTATTTTAAACCTTATAATTAGAATATTCTTTGTTAATTCATGACTAGAGAATACAAGTAACATGAAAATCCAAATATCTTGCTTGATATATATCTTACTTGTGAGAAAACAAAAGAGGATAGCCCATATATGATCACTATCTTTTACAATCTTATTAATACTATGTTAAATTGTTTATATTGCTATTACACAAAATGTTTGATCCAATTATTTGATGATCATATATAACACATCTTTGAGAAGCAGGGAACAAAGTTATCTAAAATTTGAATCAAGGGGACTTGAGATGAAGGGAAGAAAAAGCCTAAATATTTCCTAAATATGGATTTGATAAGATGATAAAATATTCTCATACTCACTTTATAGACCCCAATCATATAACAATTACTATCCTAAGTGATACTTCCTAAAAAATATTCTTGCTGATCTTTAAAAGAAAACTTATATGAAATTGTTGCTTATTGTTGCCAAAACTCCCCCCTTCTGAACAATATTTAAATCTCTAAAGAACTTCATCCATACTTCTGGACTTGTCAGATGAGGTGAAGTTGAAAAAAAAGCATTTTCCTAATATATGTGGGTAAATATCCGATATTGAAGCTGCAGTGGAGACTAAGAAATGATCCTCTTCATGTGATACTCAGTTGCATATAATTGGTATCGATTTCTAGAGGTCTCTGAAAGTTATTTGTAATCATCTAGTTTACTGCTATTGAAGACAGAAACGAGATAGCTACTGGTAGACTGAATTCTTTGTAAAACTGTGAAACAGGAAATTTTGCTTTAGCACGTCTTCCTTTTTGTCTACTCCTTTGTCTCTCAGATTCCTGAGGGTTCCAAGTACTCCACCAGCTACTCTGGACCTGAATTCAAATACTGCATTCAGCCTTCTCTCACCTCTATGAAGACAGTCCTAAGTGGCTACGGACATCCTCTATTTCCTTCTTATTTAAAAGCAAACTTTATGATTCATCTCTGCAGAGCCAGGTCTATTTCCTTAGGAGATGTGGAAGTAACAACTAAATACTTACTAAGCATTAACGACTACAAATTACAGGACATATCCACACGCCCCATTTCATCTTAGGTAAGTGAAAGCGTTTTGACAGTATCCTTACAAAGACCATGCACCAGCATTTATCTCCAGTGAACGTTACATCTCTGATCCAGATCTGTGGGGGAGTTGAGGGAGTGGCAATGCTGGAAAACTTGTGAAAGATGGATCTTCGATCTGAGAGAGAGTTTGCTGGCTTCTTGTAAACAATACTCCCACTTACTTCACTTAATCCACCAATCATAGTATCCAAAATGGAAGTAGTAGGAAAAGATTTGACAGAATTTCAAAAAGGAGGGACCTCAGGGTCACCCAGTACAACCCTGTATGCATGCATTAATTTAATTTTAAATAGTACAAAAAATAAAAGATTGGTCATTGCAAGAACACATCTACTAAGAAGAAACTCATTCTTGGATGAATCAGGTCATACTATCTTTGAGCATGTAAAATTATCAGAAAATACTCTGATTTGAAACAATACATTTTATTTTATTTTATTTTAAATATTTTATTTTTTTGTGAGAGTGAGAGAGCACAAGCAGGGGGAGCAGCAGAGGGAGAGGAAGAAGCAGGCTTCCTGCTGAGCAGGGCACCTGACTTGGGGCTTGATCCCAGGACCCTGCGATAGATGCTTAACCAACTGAGCCACCCAGGCGCCCCTATTTTTTTAAATTTAATTTATTTATTGAGAGACCATGTATGAGTGAGGAGAGGGGGAGAAGGAGAGGGAGAGAGAGAGAATCCTCAAGCAGATTCTGCATTGCACATGGAGCCCCATGAGAGGCTTGATCCCACAAACCTAAGATCATGGCCTGAGCCAAAACCACTAACAGATTTTTTTGAAATTTAAAAACCATTAACATAGTTTTTAAAAATTCTAATAGCTTTACATTTTCACTATATTACAGCAGTTTTATCTGGTGTAAAAAGATACCTATTTCATTTAAAAGTAATGTGCTAGCCAGTGAAGGAAAATGAGGACTCATCAATGTCACTAAATAAAAAAGGGATGAATACCAGTAAGTGAACTCTCAGGAGACAAGCTACAAACCTAACTGCTCTATCGCCAGTGCACAGCACAGTGCCCTGAGAGAGGAGGCATTTACTTACCTACAGAGAAAATCAACTACGGAAGAATGCATTTATATCAGAACTAAAGGATTTCTATTTAGAGTACACTATTTAGAGTTTCTGTAGCTCATCATGTTGGTTTTCTATATTGAGAAACCCAGCTCTTGATTGAATCAATTTGCCTACTATTTTCCTCCATGGAAAACAGGGTCTTTTCTTTTTTCTCGCCCCCCCCCACAACGAACCACTGACATGGAAGCATAGAGCTTTGCAGAATATTCATTGGGAGGATGATTCCTGTGGTGATTTTCTCACATAAGTGGATTATGTGTTTTATTTCTAAGGGTACCAGAAAGTCTTCTCTGCCACCCCTTTCTGCTGTATCTCTAGAAGGTCTCCCTGGGAGATTGATTCCCTGTGCTTAATTTAAGGCTTTGCTGTTTCTGACAGGACACATATGAACCCCTACTAGTTGGTCTTGTTGGGTATCATTTCCTTGCCTGCTTCTAGGCATTCATTACAGTATTTGTGTCTAGGTGTCTAAGGATCAGGGTGTTTCCCAGGGAGGGCAGGCCATGCTGTACCTGGAGTTCACTTAAAAACAGACTACCAAGTAATAATGAGGAAGGGAAAAGTGCAATGAGGAGAATGTCTCCTCAAAGACAAACTTAATCCATTATATTTTCTTACCTCCAGCCTGTTCTGACTTCAGACCCTGTTGTTAATCTCTTCTGAAAATCCTAGAATCATAATTTTGATATAATTGGTGATGATATGTGAATTATTTCTTTGGGGCAATTTTCCAGAGAACTGGAGATTTGAAATATAGGGGTGAGTCGCTGAATTTTGTTCCAGGAAGTTAAAATTATTCATCATGTGCCCTGTCTTTATGTGTAAATCCTCCAGCGAAACTCAAGGAAACACTAGGCAATTTGCAATTAAGAAGACATTGCAATTTAAGAAGACATTAATATCAAAAACTGCAGATAATTAGAAATCATGAAAATAAGACACTCTTCCAAAGACCTGATTTAGAGTTATATAGTGAGAGATTTCTTTACATTTCACATTTTATTTTTCTTTTTCACTATACAATGTTTCCAAGTTCTAGATAGCTTATAAAAGTATAAATAACATAAAAGGGAGAAAGTGTTGATAAAACAGAATGTAGAATAACTGAATAAAAAAGAAGAAACATTGTTTTTCCATGCTCTGAATTTTTTACTATGAATACTACTGTATAATACAACTATAATTTTAAAAACCCCACCAAATCAAATAAAATGTCAGTCATAACTCAATAATACATCTGTGGCTATTAGCAACAATGGCTGAGATTAATGAAGCTAAACATGAGGGAATAATTGAAAAGAACAAATTCACTAGATTCCTTCTTATAATAGAACTCCAGGAAGAGATGAGTCACAACTCTAGGAAGAGTTCCAATAACCTCTAGATTTTTGGGTTTTGTGAGGTTTTGTATTTTAGTTCATACAATTTGAATAGAGAAGGGAATAAGACCTAATTACTCAAGGCAATGATTCTGCCTATGAGCTCTCACACAATCTAATGGAGTCTCTTTATCTCCTGGATTTTTATTAATAAATAAAATATGCACAAAAGTACACATGGCAGATCTTGCACACCTTGTAAGTTTTCCACAAAGTAAACACTTCCATGTACCTATCAACCACATCAAGAAACAGAACATTACCAGCACATCGGATGCCCATCCTGTCACCTTCCTGTCCCTATTCCCCTTTCAGGATAACCACTCCAGGAGCCTTTTTAATATCATAGATTAGTATAGCCTATTTTTGAACTTTACTTAAACAGGTTCATATACTATACACAATATTGTGTCTAAGTTTTGGGGCCAACATTGTGAAATTGTCTTCCTCTGTGTTAGCCATTCAAAAAATTGTTACACAGTTTGTAAAAAAAAAAAACTGATTCAGATTTTGGCTCTGTAATTTCTTAGACTGGATTTCTATAATGTCAAGAAAACATTTCAGATTTTCAATTTCATTTGTAAAGTAAGTAGATCACATTTCTCAAATTCATATAACTGGATATATCAATGTCAAATATCTCCTCAACAACTCTCCCATCCATCCCTCTTTATTATTGTTATTATGCTGGCTATATAATGTTTAATGATGTGAAAATTCAGATACAAAAATATAAGTAGAAATTAGAACATCTAAGGAGGGAAGTGGGAAATGAAATGAAAGCCATGCTCACTGATTGATCTTTGTCTCTCTCCTATTCAGGTAACAAGATAAATTCCTTCCAAAGTCAATGAATGAGACAAATCATTCCAGGGTGACCGAGTTTGTGTTGCTGGGGCTCTCTAATTCCAAGGAGCGCCAACCTTTCTTGTTTCTCATATTTTCACTACTTTACCTAGCAATACTGTTGGGAAACTTTCTTATCATCCTCACTGTAACCTCAGATTCCCGCCTTCACACCCCCATGTACTTTCTGCTTGCAAGCTTCTCTTTTATAGATATATGTTTTGCCTCTTTTGCTACCCCCAAAATGATTGCAGACTTTCTGGTTGAGCACAAGACTATTTCTTTTGATGCCTGCCTGGCCCAGATTTTCTTTGTTCACCTTTTCACTGGCAGTGAAATGGTGCTCCTTGTATCCATGGCTTATGACTGTTATGTTGCTATATGTAAACCTCTCCACTACATGACGATAATGAGCCACCGCGTGTGTATTATTCTTGTTCTCATCTCCTGGCTTGTGGGTTTCATCCACACTACTAGCCAGTTGGCATTTACTGTTAACTTGCCTTTTTGTGGCCCGAATCAGGTAGACAATTTTTTCTGTGACCTCCCTCTAGTGACCAAGCTGGCCTGCATAGACACTTATGTTGTCAGCCTGGTTATAGTTGCAGACAGTGCCTTTCTTTCTATGTGTTCCTTTCTACTCTTGGTTGTCTCCTACACTGTGATACTTATCACAGTCAGGAACCGTTCCTCTGCTAGCATGGCAAAGGCCCGCTCCACACTGACTGCTCATATCACTGTGGTCATACTGTTCTTTGGACCATGCATCTTCATCTATGTGTGGCCCTTCAGCAGTTACTCTGCTGACAAAGTCCTTGCTGTGTTTTACACCATCTTTACTCCATTTTAAACCCAGTTATCTACACTGTGAGGAACAAAGAAGTGAAGGCAGCTATGTCAAAACTGAAGAGTCGGTATCTGAAGCCTGGACAGNGCTTTTTGTGGCCCAAATCAGGTAGACAGTTTTTTCTGTGACCTCCCTCTAGTGACCAAGCTGGCCTGCATAGACACTTATGTTGTCAGCCTGGTTATAGTTGCAGACAGTGCCTTTCTTTCTATGTGTTCCTTTCTACTCTTGGTTGTCTCCTACACTGTGATACTTATCACAGTCAGGAACCGTTCCTCTGCTAGCATGGCAAAGGCCCGCTCCACACTGACTGCTCATATCACTGTGCTCATACTGTTCTTTGNGTCATACTGTTCTTTGGACCATGCATCTTCATCTATGTGTGGCCCTTCAGCAGTTACTCTGCTGACAAAGTCCTTGCTGTGTTTTACACCATCTTTACTCCATTTTAAACCCAGTTATCTACACTGTGAGGAACAAAGAAGTGAAGGCAGCTATGTCAAAACTGAAGAGTCGGTATCTGAAGCCTGGACAGGTTTCTACAGTCATAAGGAATGTTCTTTTTTGGGAAAAAAAGTAAATGCACACAACTGTAACTACTGTAGGCTTGTCTCTACACAATTACAAATGGAATCACTATGATCATTTTTACCCATGGGGAGGATGGATTAACTTGACTGAAAGATTAATTATAATAATAAAAGCCAAAGAATGGACCTTATTGATATTTAGATTCTCTTTCTTCATTCTGTGCTTTTTGTTTCTATTTCCTACTTTTTATTTAGAATTTTCATATGGTTTCTCTCATCAATGGAACAGAAGAACTAGGAAGATCAGTAGGAGAAGAAGGGGATAAAGAAAGGGGGGTTATCAGAAGGGGGAATGAAGCATGAGAGACAATGGACTCGGAGAAACAAACTGAGAGCTTCAGAGCGGAGGGGGGTGGGAGAATGAGATAGGCTGGTGATGGGTAGAAAGGAGGGCACTTATTGCATGGTGCACTGGGTGTTATACGCCACTAATGAATCATGGAAATTTACATAAAAAACCAGGGATGTACTGTATGGTGACAAACATAATATAATAAAAAATACTATTATAAAAAATAGAATTTTTTAATATATAGGCTTTGAATACATTGTGAAATGGCATTTACTTATATATGATAAGTAAACGGTACCTTTTCCTCTCAAAAACAGTACTGCTCAGATGCCAATTACAGAGTAATAATAGGTACAGATCTTTTTACAATAGCAAAAATAGGTCTATTTACATATACATGGTACACCTAGATAAGACCGCATTTCACACAGTACTAGGTAACTAACAACACATGAAGATGTTTGGTGTTAATGGTATAGTAACATGTAAAACAGCAAGGCTATCCAGCAAAGGCTTTTATACTCAACACTTT
>NC_048222.1:71116218-71117550 GCF_002007445.2 Ailuropoda melanoleuca
TTATTAATTTGGGTCCTTTCTCTATTCTTTTGGATAAGTCTTGCCAGTGGTCTGTCAATTTTATTAATTCTAGGAACCAGCTTCTAGTTCTGTTGATCTGCTGTACTGTAGTCCTCGTTTCTAATTCATTGATTTCTGCTCTAATCTTGGTCAACTGCTTCCTTGTGATGGATTAGGCCTGTCCCTCTGTTGCTGTTCCAGAAAGAATATAAAAACTGCANAGAATATAGAAACTGCATTTTAGATTTTTCTATTCTTTTGAGTGAGGCTTGGATGGCTATGTATTTCCCCCTTAGGACTGCCTTTGCAGTGTCCCATAGGTTTTGGACCATTGTGTTTTCATTCTCGTTGGTCTCCATAAATTGTTTAAATTGATTTTTGATTTCCTGGTTTATTGAATCATTCCTGAGCAGGATGGTTCTTAGTCTCTAAGTGTTTGAGTTTCTTCCAAATTTTTCCTTGTGGTTGAGTTCCAATTTCAAAGCGTTGTGGTCTGAGAATATGCAGGGAATAATTTCAGTCTTTTGGTATCAGTTGAGACCCGTTTTGTGACCCAGAACATAGTCTATTCTTGAGAATGTTCCATGGGCATTAGAATAGAATGAGTATTCTTTGGTTCTGGGGTGTAGTGTTCTGTATATATCTATGAGGTCCAACTCGTCAAGTATGGCATTCAAAGCCCTTGTTTCTTTCTCAATTTTCTGTATAGGTGCTCTGTCTATTTCTGATAGTGGAGTGTTAAGGTTCCCTACTATTAATGTATTTTATCTATATGTCTCTTTATTCTGGTTAAGAGTTGGCTTGTGTATCTTGCTGCTCCCCTGTTGGGGGCGTATCTATTTATAATTGTCATATGCACTTGTTGGATACATCCTTTAAGAATAATACAGTGCCCTTCTGTGTCTCTAACTATAGTCTTTAGCTTCAAATACAATCTGCCTGATATGAGAATTGCTACCCCAGCTTTCTTTTGAGGTCCATTGGCGTGAAAGATGGTATTCCATCCCTTTACTTTCAGTCTGAATGTATCTTTGGGTTCAAAATGAGTCTCTTGGAGACAGCAAATGGATGGGTCATTTTTTTTTTTATCCAATCTGCAACCCTGTGGCATTTTATGGGAACATTTAGGCCATTTACATTGAGACTGATTATTGAGAGATATGATTTTAATGATGCCATATTGCCAGTTAAGTCTTTGTTCTATCGATTGTGACTTTCTCTTCTGTATCACTTTTGGGGCCTTTTTACTTTTATAGAACCCCCCTTAATATCTCATGTAGGGCTGGTTTCGTGGTTACGAAATTGGTTAATGACTGGCAATTCTGGAAGGTC
>NC_048222.1:71117634-71151154 GCF_002007445.2 Ailuropoda melanoleuca
AAAAGAGCTTTAAAAATGGCCCCCTCCAACCCTTTCTCTCATTCCAGGTCTGTGTAGACAGGTCTGACGTAATTCTGATACCTTTGCCTTGGTACATGAGAAATTTCTTTGCCCTGGCCGCTTTCAATACTCTATCCTTGGATCTAATATTTGCGAATTGCACTATGACGTGACATGGTGTAGGATGTCTCGGTTGAGCTTGGGAGGGGTCCTCTCTGCCTCTTCAACACGAATATTTGTTTCCCTTGCTAGATTAGGGAAGTTTTCAGTTACAATTTGTTCAAATATCTCTTCTAGACCTCTGTTTTTCTCCACCCCCTCGGGGATGCTGATGATTCTGACATTGGAACGTTTCATTGAGTCAGTAAACTCCCATAACCTACATTCCTGAGCGTGGATTTTTTTGAGTCCAGATTCTATTTTAGCTTTTTCTTCTACTAACCCATCCTCCAATTCGCTGTTACGTTCTTCTGCCTCGTTGATCCTGGCCGTCAGAGCCTCTAGTTTTGACTGCATTTGGCTCCTAGAATTATTAATTTCTGCCAGATTCGCTCTCATTTCCACCCTTAGAGATTCTATATTGTCATTAACATTTTCGTTAATACTTTTTTCAAGTCTACACATCATCTTGACCATTGTTACTCTGAATTCCGTTTCTGATAATTTGGTTATATCCATATCCATTAGTTCTTGGCAGGGCCACAGACTCATTGTCTTTTATTTGCTGGGGGGAATTTCTCCTTCTCATCATTCTGATGAGGAGAGGTTGTGGGGTTGTGCAGAGCCCAAATTATTGACCGGGACTCAGGCCATGTGCCCATGTTTTATAGGGATCTTAGGGATGTGGGCTTCTTGATTTTTCAGCCTGCCTTCTGGGGGAGGGCCTGCTGCGCCAATATTCAGGCAACCCTGTTTGGGTAGAGTCTCCATGTCCCCTGCGAGGGGGGATGGGGATGGGCACGCTGTGAGCCAGTATCTCCAGGCTTTTGTTCTCTGGCGGCTTTCCCCGACGGTTTGCTGTGCCTCTTCTGAGAGTCAGAGCAGCAGTGGCCGATTCTCAGCCTCTGTCTCAGAACAGAGGGATCGCGGACCCTTCTCCACTGATGTTCTGGCCACTTTAACTCTGTTACTATTGGTGCTGCTCAACCCTGCAGTGTCCCGGGATGTGCGCCCCACACCCAGCGTCCCAGCCCTCACTTCCAGGCCAGCGCGTCTCTGTCCTTTGTGTTTCTAACACTGCCAGCCGCCAGCCGCCCCCGCGCACTTCCGGAGCTCCTGGTCTCAGTCTGGTTCCAGTGATCACACCGGAGCCCGGAGCTCCATTTCAGTCTGGTGGCGCGCGTTCCCTGGCTCACGGTCTCTGTCTGCTCTCTCTCGGGTGCTGGTCTGCGAGTCTGCCCACTCCCCCTTGCAGGTGGGTACCGCTTCCTGGTGCCCGAGCGCCTCGGCTCCCTCCCCCTTCCATTTATCTTTCGATATCTGTGCGCCTTTTCACGGCTCCCTGCTTCGTATCTCAATACTCAGCGCTGGAGATGTTCATTTGTAGAGATCCAGATGTATCTTCCTGTGTCTCAGGCTGATTCTGTGGATGTTCAGGCTGGTCTGGTACCTATCCATCTCAGCTCAGGGGACCGGCTGAAAAAGGGGTCCCCTACCCCTCTGCCATCTTAACTCCGTCCCCACTTTTCTGCACTTTTGAAGCCTTTCACAAGTTGTTCAGGTGGAGGGGGGTGATCATTTGCAATGATGCTCTCAAACTTTGACTTCCTATGGAACTTTCACAAAGCCACTCACTCCCACCATCTGCAACCCCTTTCTGACTTCCCTTGATACCCAAGGTCCCCGTGATCCTCTTCAGATTGGCTCGCCCTGCTCTACTCCAGCTCTCCACAAGCAGTCCACACACCCTAACCGCAACCACATGGTTTCTGGCCTTCCCGGCGTCTACAGTACATGCAATCTGAGAAAGCCCCACCACACAGAGACACCCTAAAGACTAGCAACACCTCCGCGGTGTTGTAATGAATGTGTATATTTTTCATTCTTACAGAGTTTCTCCCTTCATGGATCAGAAAGTCAAGTCAGTAATTTTCACAAAAATCCCTAGTCTCCTTTCCTTCTTCTCTCAAGTGACCTATTACTAACTTTTCCCTTTGGTTGCTGTGGCCGAATTTCTGTGGTTCTAGGATACAACTCCCTTGGCTAAATGTAGTACGGTGGCAATCCAGGTCTCTATAGCAGCGTTCAAGTAACTTTCCGGTGCTGCTAATGAGCTGTGTTCCTGCTTGGAGGCATTACATATGGCTTTTTATGCCAGCTGCTAACATATCAAAGGCAAGAGCTCTGCATTCTGTGGTCCTCTAAGAGCATGTTCATTTAGACATGGGTCCAGGTGAGTTAGAAAGGTGGACACAGTCTTTGTTGCAGATAAGAGCTTCAAGTGGAAACACACAGAGCAGTGAGAAGGGAAATCTAATCAACTAGGAGAAATGAAGCGATTCTGTTATTCAACAGGGAGATTATAGCAGGTAAACTCACAACCAAAATAGAGAAGACAGCAAGATGAGTGGAGTCAAATCACTACTTCATGACCTGTATTGGAGGAGTTATTCTAGTGACATTTGCAGATGTGCCTGAGTGTTGGTCTCCAGAATACAGTAGGAACAGAATATCTGAGTCCAGTGGGAGGAAAGCGAGAAGAATGTTGGACAATGCTGAAGAAAGTAGCTTGGATATATTATGATTTCCTGGGCTACATACTGGAGGCCCAAGTTGGACCATCCCAGCAAAAGAAGTGTGGTATAGTGGAGATCAGCTGGATTGTCTAGAAACCAAGAGTCAACCATATTGATTCTGGATTGGCTACCTGCTTGTTCCTTAGATCAGTAATGCCGTTTATCCTCTCTGCACATTGGTCTTCCTAACTCTAAAATGAACAGATTTTATAGTCACTAGCAGTTTCATTCAGGTCCCAGCCATGACTGTCTTCCACAGAGCCTGCTGCATTGATAGCAGTAGAAACAATCACTTTGACAACATGCAGCTCCAGTGTCCATTCCTGTACACCTTTGTACTATCCTGTCCTGAGCTCTCTCTACACATTTCCAGAGGAGCAAACTAGTGGAGAAACATGCAGGATGAGGAGATTGACAAGTTTCTCTGTGAATTTTATTCTTTTCCAGTAACTCTAATTTAAACTCAACCTTGTGAGTAATTTGAGACTCAGGTGAAGAAGTAGAGGACTACCAATCTTTGTCTGAGTGACCTCAACATTGATCTACTTTCAAACTACTCCAGAACTGTCATCCTTGCTTGAACTGGCGGTGAGCCCACATTATTTCTAATTTGTTTGCTATCTGTGCTGGCCAGCACAAGGATGAGCAGACCTGAGGAGAGAAGAGAGTCAGCTGGTCACTAGATGATCTCTGAGGAATCTCTCATTTCTTACATTATGGGCTTGTGGTGGGGGTGTGGGCAGTGGTCGATGCTGTGTGTTGGACAGTTGTGAGACTCAGGACACTATAAGGCACCCTGGAATTTAGTTGCTGATCACCACTGATAATGTTTTCTTTTTGCAGAAGGAGTTAAGGGGATACTTTCACTCGCCTGCATGGAAAAGATCAGATTGAAACTACTATTCTGCCCTTGTTTAAAAGTGGAGACTGATACCAAGTAAGACCCCTAGAGACCTCAAGTTTTCAGTCAGGCAGAAAGTGAAAGGCTGGCCAGGAAGCTGGGCCACCAACGAGTGTACCGTCCTGTTTCCCAGCTTTTTAGCAACACTAGGAATTATCTACTTTTTAAATCTAAACTAATCTGATGCACTAAAAGTATCATCCATTTTCAGGGGGAAGATAAAACAAGGTCTTGTGTAAAAACTAACAAGAGTTTGGGATGGAGTGGGATTTGGTGCACTGATGGAGTAACTGTCAGCTTCCAGGAGGGTAATTTAGAATCAATTATTTGCTTGGATGAATTGCATCAGTGGAGGTTCCTGGTGATAATCCCTGTGAAAGGAATCTAACTGCTTCCAAGCTGAGTTGCTTTTTATTTGTGTGGATATCATTAACACCAGCATCAAGAAAAAGTCTAAAAAGGGCATTTTAGCATATATTTAGAAACCTTTATGTATAGTAACAGAGAATTTCATAGCGGTTTCTGTAGAGCAGTAAGATGTTTCCGGTTTTGTTACCACGATTTAAGAAAAAAATTTCTTCTCCCCATATACGTAAAGGAAGACTTCATAGAGGAATGGTTTTGCAGAGTGAGCTGTTGAAGAATGGGAAGAAGTGGAGAGATGTAATGAAGGTCCGGGCACTTGAGGCTGAGTGAAGAACGTGGAGGGAAGCCACGGCTGGAATAAGTGAGCGTGTCTGTGTGGGGGTAAATACCATTTGAGTGCCTGTCTAGGGAAGAGGAGGCCGTTCAGTTGGAGTAGGAGGGATAGGAAGGTGTATAGAACAAAGTTAGCGAATCTTAGATGTAGCTTTGATCTTTGCTAGAATTTGGAAGATACATTATGAAGATATCTTTGGAAGATTTAAATCTCAAAGATACAAACTGTATATTTTTCAGATACACATACACTGACCTTCTTGTAACAGTGAAATTGATAATATGTTTCCTGCAAGAATGAAAGATAGTGGGTATGAGCATATAAAGTGACAAGAAAAAGATCCCTTTTCCTGCATAATTTCCTAGTCCTTAGAGGTAATTATTACTAACTTTACTTTTGGCATATCATCCTCGGCATTGTTAATCCATTTTTTAATCTATGTTATTTTATATATGTAGTTTATTTGTATAAATATTTAAAAACCAGATAGGATAAGATGAATGCAAGATACTGCCCCCTTTCCTCCTGTCTATCCTGTGTATGTACACTTAGGGCAACTCTAGCATCATAAATGGTTACATAGTATTCCATAGATGGGATGCACTAGAAATTATTCAACTAGTCCCCTATTTCTACACATTGAAAGTTATTTTCAGGCTTTTGCTTTTCTAAGCAACAATGCTTCAGTAAACATCTCTGTATCTTTCTTTAAAAAAATTTATTCATTTATTTTAGAGAGAGAGAGAGCGATGGTGCACAGGGCAGGTAGGGGCAGAGGGAGAGGAAGAGAGTGTCACACTCTGTGCTGAGCCTGTGGCTCACCTGGGGCTCAGCCTCAAGACCCTGAGTTCACGACCTGAGCCAAAACCAAGAGTCTCCGCTTAACCGAAGGGACGGCCACCCACGCTCAACTCTTTGTATCTTTCATAAATTGAAGTGTAATTGATCTCTTTTTATCAATTTCAGGTGTATAACACAATGACTCAATATTTGTACACACTGCAAAGAGATCAATAAGAACTTCCAAGATTTACTCTGTTAGCAACTTACAAATAGCCAGTACGTTCCTACAGACTGTAGCCACTATGCTGTGCATTACATCCTCATGACTTACTCATTTTGTAACTATTTCTTGACCCCCTTCACCTATTTCATCCATCCTTCCAAGCCTCTTACCCTCAGGCAACCACCAATCTGTATCTCTTCTTTGTTTACTTTGTTTCTGTGCACACACACATATCCAGATATCTTTTCTGAGAAGTAGAATAGCTGAGTCAAGGTATATGAGCATTTACAATTTTGGGAGGTATTACCAACTTAGCAGAAGTTTTATCAGTTTACTTTCCCACCGCTGGTTAAGAGACTACATGTTTTCCCATTTCCTCTCAAACCCTGAATTTTGTCAAGGGTTTAAATTCCTGCCAATGTTATAAGAAAAACTAGTGTCTTGCTATTTTCACAGACATTTATTTAATTAAGAATGAGGTTAAGTTTTTTATATATAAGTCAAGAGAGCCAAGTGTAAAGACTGATATTTTACTTTTACTCTTTCTTTTCTACTTGGCATTTATGACTTATCATTGTCATTCTGATCTCACATTCTTACTTCTCTTTGCCCCTATGCAGGATCTCCTATACAGAACCCATTACTGTGTCCCTTTCTCTAGCACTTATCCTCCTCCTATGAGATGGTGAGTGCCATGCTATGGCATCCTCTATGCCTCTCTTTCCTTCCTTCCTCTAAAATAACTCATTTTGTCTTGCTAATTTATAGAAAATAGAAATTTACATATCAGGTCTTCAAAGAAAACTTATAAAGATTCTCATAGAACTTGCCAGTGTGGTCGTGGATATGGTAACACTATACTGCAATATGGCCAAATTATGAAATGTACTGTCACTGCATTATTTCATGTAGTTACGTAATTTCTGAAAGCCTATTAATTTGTAGTCGTATACGAGATATGACTATGAAACAATGACAGAAAAAATACAACAGAACTACCAATCTAAGTAAGTAAAAGGATCCTTATGCTTTGCTTTGCATTCTGGCGATGAAACACACGACAAAGTTATCTGAATTGCCTTGTGACTGAAATGGTCTCCAAGAGCACACATCAGCCTGGGTCTAATTTTCCGACAATGACTGAATCACCCAAGATTAAGATCCATGCCATTTCTCCTATATCAGTTTCTCCTTACTCTCCTCTTCCAGGTGGCATGAGAGGGGTCACTGCTGACAGAGGCAATGGATGAAGGCAACCAGTCAGTGGTGTTGGAGTTTGTGTTCCTGGGACTCGCCACCTCTCCGGAGATCCAGCTCCTTCTCTTCCTCTTTTCCTGTGTGTTCTATGTGGCCAGCCTGACGGGAAACCTCCTCATTGTGCTAACTGTGACCTCTGACCCTCATTTACAGTCCCCCATGTACTTCCTACTGGCCAACCTTTCCATCATTGACTTGATATTTTGCTCTTCCACAGCTCCCAAGATGATTTATGATCTTTTAAGAGAGTGCAAAACCATCTCTTTTGGGGGCTGTGTAGTTCAGATCTTCTTTATCCATGCAGTTGGGGGCACCGAGATGGTGCTGCTCATTGCTATGGCCTTTGACAGATATGTTGCCATCTGTAAGCCCCTCCACTACCTGACCATCATGACCCCACGGAGGTGCCTTTTATTTCTAGTCGCTTCCTGGACCATTGGCCTTATTCATTCAGTGACTCAATTGGCTTTTGTTGTGGACTTGCCTTTCTGTGGGCCTAATGAATTAGACAGCTTTTTTTGTGACCTGCCTCGGTTTATCAAACTTGCTTGCATAGAGACAAACACATTGGGATTCATGGTTACTGCCAATAGTGGCTTTATTTCTGTGGCCTCCTTTTTAATTCTAATCATCTCTTACACCTTTATTTTGGTGACTGTTCAGAAAAAATCTTTGGGGAGTATGTCCAAGGCCCTCTCCACTCTGTCAGCTCATGTGACTGTGGTTGTTTTGTTCTTTGGGCCATTAATCTTCTTCTACATGTGGCCATTTCCCACATCGCACCTGGATAAGTTCCTTGCCATCTTTGATGCAGTTCTCACTCCTTTTCTGAATCCAGTCATCTACACTTTTAGGAATAAGGAGATGAAGGTGGCAATGAGGAGACTATGTTCTCAGTTTGTGAATTACAGCAATGTCTCTTAAATATGCAGAGGATTGCCCTGTGATGTCATTCTTTGCGCTCTGCTTATGTAAGAGACTTAGAGGTCATGGTTTTCTTACATTTGTTTGTTTGTTTGTTTGTTTATTTCGAGAGAGAAAGAGAGCACAGTGGGGGGAGGGGCAGAGGGAGAGGGAGAAGCTGACTATGCACTGAGCAGGGAGCCAGATGCAGGGCTGGATCCAGGACTCCAAGGTCATAACCTGAGCCCAAGTTACACACTTAACAGACTGAGCCACCCAGGCACCCTGGTCATGGTTTTCTTATCTCACCAGGGGTCTTACCTCAATGTGGTGCCAAATAGATTTAATATAAATTCAAAACAATCCCTTTTGAAAGGCAGCATGTGGCTCACTGTTCATTTTCTATTTTCCCCATGTAAAATAGACTCTCTTACTTTAACGATAAATATTAATTTTTACTTGATGTGATTTGTCTTACTACACAGCTCGTTTGTTTTCTCTCTTTGCAGCTCGTTCTCTGTTAGCTTCCCTCATTGTTCTATTGCTAATCTGGCTTTTTCAGGGTACAGTAAGGAAACAGTAAGCATAGCAGTTAATTGGAAAGGCAAAGTTTGGTGACAGGATGGTTCGCTTAGTAAAGGCTGTTAATTAGTTTTGGAAAAAGGATGAACTGTGAGATATCATAGACAGAGCATTTGTAGGAAGCAGCTCTCACTCCTTGGGATGCAAAATGAAGGGAAGAATTTAGAATTACTAAAACTTAACAATAAAAAGCTATTAAAATCTCAGAGGAAGGACCCGGAGAGTTGAAACTCACATATCTGTAGAAGGGCTGCTGCTTGGCTGGCGCTAGGGTCTCTGAGCTTAGAGGAGGGCAGAGACACCACCCCTGGGGCAAGGGTGCTGCTGGCTAACACAGGTGTCCCTGAGGAGGGTGTGATGAGGTGAGGTCCTCCAAGGTTGTAACGCAGCTGCTGCCTGGGAAAGAAACCAAGGTTGCCAAGGGGAACAGTGTGGTTGGGTGATGCTCACAGGCATGGTGAGCAGAAAGGAAGCCCACAGGCAGCAAACAGGAAGGAGCAAGGAAGTCCCTTCTTCCTCTTCCAGCCTTGCAGTCTCCCTCTAGTGTCCCCTAAGGGCAGAGCTGGCCAAAAAGAAATGAGTTTGCAGAGCCTCACCTCCTGCATCCTGACAGGGTACAGAAGGGTAGCTTAGAGCTGAAAGATAATAGTTCATAAAGCACACGTAGTTACTTAAGAAATTATGAAAATTCAATTAGGGAGGGTCTCACGGTTTTTTAATTTTAAGGTAAATCACCTCATAGAGTTTCCCCATTTTAAAAAGTTTCAGGTACTGGAAAATTAGTTAATTAGCTCAAGATCGGAAAGGGACTGTTCAGAATATCTAAATCCAGAGTCTAGATTGCCAGGCTCCTGGTCCTTTGCTGCCTTCTGTCACCTTAGATCTTGTGTCTTCAGTGGCCAAGTGTCATTTCTCCATTGGGCTGTGAAGTTGTCACTGACGGGTACCAGTGTATTATTCACCTTGTCTCCTGAGTGTCTGTTCGTCAAATAGCAGAGCTTCAACAAACGTTCATGAATGATTTTCACTTAATAAATCTATTCTGCCCTATTTTTACGTTTCTTTTCTGATTTCTTGTTTCAGTTAAGTAGAGCTTTCATTTTGGACAGTTTTAGTGTTACCAAGAAGCTGCGAATGTATTCTAGGGAGTTTGTATACAGCCCTTGCTTCAGTTTCAACCATTTCTTCTAATGTTATCATGTTTCATATCTGGGGTCCATCTGTGGTACAAGGAGAGATCAACACTGGTGCATTCCTATTAACTCGATGCTAGATTGTATTTGGATTTCACCAGTGTTTCCATTAATGTCCTTTTCTTTTCTAGAGTTCAATCTAGGAAAGCACATGACATTTCGTTATCATAATTCCTTAGCATACTCTGGTTTGAGGGTTTCTCAATCTCGCCTTGTTTATAATGGCTGTGATGGATTTGGGGGATATTGGTCCGGTATTTCATAAATCTCAATTTGGGTTTGTCTGAATTTTCCCCTCAAAATCAGACTGGAATTTTATTTTTTTGTAAAGAATACTATAAAGATGAAGTGGCTTTTTTATTAAATCATACCAAGTGGTACGTAATGCATACATGTCATCCCAAGCAATGTTAAACTTACTCAATTCATTTATCAAGGGATCTTAATGAAAGAGAAGTGACTCATGACATGTTACTTCTGCAGCTATCTTTTACTTACAAATTTTTAGTTTTTTATTTCAGTTTCATGCCTTATTTATATACAGAGAAAATTGCTATTTATGAGGCTATTCTACATAATTTGTATTAATTTCTCAGAAAGTGAATATTATCAAATTATCTAAGGACGCTTTTATTATTCATGATTTATTATTTATCATTCAGGATTTAAAGTGGCAGAGAAGGGGCGCCTGGGTAGCATGGTCGTTGAGCGTCTGCCTTCAGCTCAGGGTGTGATCCCAGCGTTGATCACGGGCGTGGTCCTCCGCTATGAGCCTGCTCCTTCCTCTCCCACTCCCCCTGCTTGTGTTCCCTCTCTTGCTGGCTGTCTCTATGTCAAATAAATAAATAAAAATCTTAAAAAAAAATAAAGTGGCAGAGAAAATAACCGAGATGATCTTCTTAAAGAGTAGTTTCATTTCTCCCTCCTATGACTCATTTAGAACACTTTCCTTTGTTGCTCTGATCTCAATGAATACATTTTTAGGAGACAATTTCCTTGACTAACTGACCTTAGTTGTGCAATCCTTAATCATGATAATATTAGTTGGTCACTATTCCCTAGTTCAAGTAATTAGCTGTATTTTCCATATATAGACACGTTTTATATACCTCTGTGCATTTGAGATAATAGTCTGGGAATAGCTCCAAGGGAAGGATGAAGTAAAGTTGACAAGAGGACAAAGGGATTAAACTAGATAAACTTCAGGGACAAGGAAAACTCAGGTAATGGTTTGCTATTTGTCTATTTCAATTATGTTTTGGCCCAGAAGCAGGAAGAAACAGGTAGTGGTGAGGAAGTGATGAGCAGAGAAGGAGAATAAACACAAATGGTTGTCAACATGAACTGAATTAACCTTAAGTAGGTATAAGTGATATTTGAAAAAAAATAAATAAAACCCCGATTTCATAGAATCATGATGGAGGAAGGATAATTGAAAACCTGCTTAGAAGAAAAATATCTAGGGATCTAACTCACCCTAAAGTAAACTAATGTAGTGTAGGTTAAGTTTAGGTGGTGGAAGGATGGAGAAAAAAGTAGGGAACTAAATATGTAATGTTTCACAACCAGTAATCAATCCTCCTGATTTTGTTTATGTTCTTTAAATGTTTAGAGTTTTTCTAGGTCACTGCAGTGAGATGTTTGGTGGTAAAATGGGGGGTGGTTAGGTAGAGTGTCAAAGATGAAGGGAGAGAAGATGATCCTAAAAAGGAAAACTAAAGGAATCGACGTGGTTAAAACTAGAGGGCACAGATGAGTGACCTTTATTTGCTTTTACCAGGTTAAAGGATATCAAACATTTATCTGAGGGAGTTGCTGAGAATGTCTTTATGTTCACAGAGAAAGAATCAAGTGGCCATCAGCTTACTTGAAAGGATGAGAGATTTTCTTTTCATAAGGATGAACCTTTGGTCTATTATGTTAATAAAAAGCAAGACGCCAAATAAGAAAATGAATTTTCAAACCGTGTAAACTGTAGAGAGACTGACATGTTCAGGATGGAGAAATGAAAGAAAGGAACTGTGTCAGAACACATTTTTAGATCTCTTCCAACTGAGTGATTTTATTAATTGGGGATAATGAGCATCTTTCTCTCTTTTTTTTCCAGAACATTTTGAAATGAAAATTCCTATGAATCTATTCTAAGGGGTTCCCCAATTCTAATTCCATATAAATCAAGACATTTATTTATTTATTAAAGATTTTATTTATTTATTTGAGAGCGAGAGAGAGAGAGCATGTATGAGGGGGAAGGGCAGAGGGAGAAGGAGAAGCAGGCTCTCTGCTGAGCAGGTAGCCTGATGGACGTGGGGCTCCATCCCAGGACTCCAGGATCATGACCTGAGCCAAAGGAAGACACTTAACCAACCGAGCCATCCAGGTGCCCCTCAATCAAGACATTTAAATGATATTCCATAAGGAGGGCACTTGATGGAGTGAGCATTGGGTGTTATAGGCAATGGACGAATCACTAAATTCTACCCCTGAGACAAATAATACACTATATGCTAACTAACTTGAATTTAAATTTAAAAAATTTAAAAATGATGATTCCATTAAATGCTGCAGAACCTGGATTTTCTGCATGCCATGATCATTTACATAGTCTAAATAAATAATGGCTATAATTCGTGTCATAATTCTTGAGTGTAATAACTAGGCCAGAACTAGAGAACTCAGGGTGGAATATCTTCTAACGGCGATGGCCTTAAAGGAGCAGCGGTTTCCATGGAAGTCTGCAATGTCTCAAGGTGATTGAGCACCCAGAACCCAGTGTCTCCTTCTAGAAGCTGTTGAGACTGTATCTCAGAGGCCCTGGAGAGACACTCAAGAAATTTGAATAGTTGAATACAGGAACCAAGTAAGTTTCCAGATCTCCTATTTGTTATTGTAGTATTTTGTCTTTTTTGTTCTTTTAGGGATGCAAACTAGATACCTTTCGTCTTTGGCCCATTTATCCTTCTATTCTCAGATTTAACTCTCATTCTTGGAATCTGGCTCTTTCCTCCTGAGCTCATCTGTTCTTGACCTGTCTCCTGCAGCAACCAATCCAAGCTCATCCTTCTTGGGTAATGAGTCAGGTTTAAAATGAATCAGTTATTTCTTTGTTGTGGAAATCATCACTTCTTGCACACATAAGGTCTCAGCGAAGGAGAGTCATCTGGTAACTTATGTGTTTGTCTATAATAGCTTAATATGGCACCTTTCCCTTAAGCAATGCCAGTAAAACTAGGGGATGCAGTATGTTAGTCAAAAGTTAGGGGATACATATGTTAGTCAAAAAGAAAGCAACTCTAATGCTAGCAGGAAGCAATTCTGAGCCGTGGGACATTTGAGATTGCATATTTGAATGAGCTTCCAGTCTGCCATTTCTTACTGTTTGTCACAATTTTCCCTCTCTAACTGACCATCTTGGACTCCTGCTTCATTCAAAAGCCAATTTCCTGTTGTCTTCCTTTCTGTCATCTTTCCAACAATTTCCTTTCTGATTTGAAAAAGGTATTTAACTTTCTTTTTCTCCAAAATTGTCCTTTTTGCCCTCCAGCTAGACTCTGTTTTTATGGAAGCTTTACACAGAATTTTATATATATATATATATATATTCCCCCCCCCCCCCCGAGTGACTCAATCCTTTTCTGATTTTGCTAACCCTATTCCTTACAAACATATTAACAGTCAGGTTTATCAGGATTTCTTTGATCTTCTCACTTGATATTTTCTTTTCCTTTTTTTAGAGAGAGAGAGAGAGAGATGTGTGAGTGAGTGAGGTGGGGGGAGGAACAGAGGGAAAGGGAGAGAGAGAATCTTAAGCAGGCTCCATGCTCAGTGTGGAGTGCAATGTGGGGCTTGTCTCATGACCCGAGAAGAAATCAAGAGTTGGACACTTAACCGAATGAGTCACCCAGGGGCCCCATCAATGTTTTTTTTCCTTTTTTTGTTTTTGTTTTTGTTCTTCACATTTCAGTTTGGAGGAAGCATCATTTATATTTCCAGGTCATAGTATATTCTCATTGTCATTCCTATTTCATGGAAGCCTTGGAAGAGTTTGGCTAACACACTTTTCCCTTTAGTGATCAGCAGGAGTGCTTTGTGCCTTATTTTTCTGCCCATTTCTAGAAAAATTTTGATTAGTTAGTTCATAAATCCTGATGTGGAGGTTTGGTTTTAAGTCATTAAATGGCTTAAACCACTTTTACTTAAAATTGTCCTGATAACTGCTACCTAAATATTTGTTGAATGAATGAGTGAATTAGCCAAGAAATCCAGCCAGCATCATTTCTTAGCTGCTTTTCAGTCAGAACAAACAACTACGGTACACAAAACTTGCCCCAAGTGTCCTGTACCATATCTGGGGAGATAAAACCCATGCATATTTATCAGAAAGCCACTGAAAAATTACTGTGACAGAAATCCCGGATGTACAAATTCAGATGAAAAAATGTCAGAATACTGAGAGGAGACTCTGTGAATGTGGAAATTGAACTAGAAAGGAGCAGAGTGTGTGTGACTCCTCCATATTTGATGAATTACACCATTTCTTCAAGTGTTCTTATCCTTTCTAGGGAAGGGAATCTGTATGTAACAGACCAAAACTGCATTTTCGGTCATGAATGTGGACTTCACAAAGGCAGGAATTCTTGTTCCATGCTGTATCCTCAGTGCCCAGAATTGTACTTGGCATTGTGCGCACTCAAACATATTCACTGAATTAATGAACAAAAGTCATTTCAAAATCATTCAGAGAATCACTCAGGATGAAATGATATACCTAGTTGTCCAAGAACAAATTGGTTGGCTGATTATCTTGGGATAATCCCAGGATAGGTTCCTCATCATTGGTGGATATTAGTTGGTCAGACTTGGTCCTACATGTAATAGAAATCAGAAGTGTCTTATATGTAGTTTCAGGGAGAAGGTCCCGATGCACTACCTATCCTTCCTCTTCAATATCTCTTCCATCTTCCTGACAGGCTCTCTGAAATTTCCTCTGTCAGATTCATTGCTTAGTGATAAAGTTTTCCTTTTCTCCCTAAAACATTTGTTCACTTGTGAGAAGTTGTGTTGTACAGAATAATGGCCCCAAAATATTCATGTGTTAATCTCCAAACCTGTGAATATATTACTTTACATGGCACAAGGGACTTTGCCAACGTGATTAAGAACTTTGGGATGAGCAAATTATCCTGGATTATCTGGATCAGCCCAATGTAATCATATGAATCCTACCTTACAAGTGGAAGGCAGGATGGTCAGAGTCAGAGAGGAGATATGATGGCAGTTGGCAGAGTTTGGAGTGATGTACTTTGAAGAGGGATGTAGGGGTCTGAAGCAAAGAATGCAGACAACCTTGGAAAAGGAAGGTATTGGATCCTATCCTAGGTCCTCTAGAAGGAATGCAGGTCTGCTGACACCTTGATTCTAGCTTGGAAGACCGACCCATTTTGACTTTCTCATCTTCAGAACCGTGAGATCACACATTTGTGTTTTTGTAAGCCATGAAATTCCCAGTAATTTGTTACTGTAAAAATAGAGAATGAATACATATAGAACTAATACGAAGTTCTATTTAGGGCAAAAAACATTCCGTGGGAGCCATGGGTTCTTGACCCTCTATAAACCCTCCCACCAACTGACTTTGTGATAATGAGCAGGTTACCTTGTATACCTCTTTCTATATAAATTATTTCATTGGTATGACATGGAGTCATGGAGTTGTACTAAATCAGAAACAGCCACTGAGCCTTGGACCTCTGATTTATTTCTGGCAGTTTTTTTATCCTTAAGGAACTGTCATTTTGTCTCCCCAATCTGAGATCTGGCTACCATCCTTTAGCTTTTTTCTGCCCTTTATCTCTGTAACTCAATTGTTACCTTCTCTCAAAGCCATAGACACTGTCTGGCTCTTTTCTACTAGGTTTTTAAAAGAATTGTATTTGTTGCTTTTTTCTCTGTTTGAAATGTATTTTGAAAAAGAAGAGACTGCTTTTATGTGGCAGCATTCATATATTTGGGGATCCAATGAGTATCTATATCTATCTATCTATCTATTATCTATCTATCTATCTATCATCTATCATCTATCTATCTATCATCTATCTATCTATCTATCTATCTATCTATCATCTAATTTCTGTCAGTTTATCACATATTTTGTTAAAAGTTGGGATTTTTTTTCTTTCAGAAAGTGAGTATGATTATAAGATAAAATGATTTTTTTCCAGTTTGAAATATATCAAGGTCCCTTTAAAAAATATTTTATTTATTTGAGAGAAACAGCAGAGAGCACAAGGGAGGGAGGGGAAGAGGGAGAGGGAGAAGCTGATCAGGAAGACTGATGGGGGGCTTGATTCCAGGAACCCAGGAACCCGAGATCATGACCTGAGCGGTAAGCAGATGCTTAAGCAACTGAGCCACCCAGGTACCCCATATCAAGGGCCCTTTATTGACTACTTTAAATTAATAATTGAGGCCCATATTTTGTTTGATGGCAGAATTTTCTTGTGCAAATACTTATTTGGTATCATTAATAGCTAAAGGAATGAGCTTGGGATCCTGTGATAATTCCTAATTTGTAACATAAAACATACTATTACCTTAGTGAATTATAATATACTTTATTTACTCCAGGGTCATTCTTCAGTCCCTTTTATTTCTTCCTTCATTCAACCAGTGTGAAGCACTCATTAAATAACTGGTGTGTTAGTCACCACTGGTGATTGTGATGGATGTGGGGGATACTCATATGAACTATGATGATCCCTGTACCCAAGAAACTACACATTACTTTGAGAAATGGAAATTTATATTATCAGGAGAGGCAGAGCAAAATCAATGCTAACAGTGCAGAGAGAGTAGAAAGACTGAGGCAGATTTGGAAGATTTCACAAGGGAGGGAGCATTTGAACTGGGACATTGAAAATTGGGACAGTAGAGAACAGAATGAGAAATTCTGAAAGCTGAAAGAAGGAAAACATTTAAAGTATAATCAAGCAATAGGAATAACAGAACAGAGACTCTGAAAGCTATATGCTGTGTATGAAGAATTGTTAGGTGGCTCAAATGAGCGGCTGAAATCCTATCCATAAGAAATCATAGTCAAAAGTATTTGAAGTTGACCTTGTATGTTACTGAAGTAGAATGCAGGACAGGAGGAAATAAGAAATAGCCATGTGATAGTAGAAGAAAGCAGAAGGGACACAGGTCCAGAGATGGAATTCATTTAGTTGTAGCAGTTCTGAATCCATACTGGCATTGGGAACCAGCTACCTCCTCTAAGTAGAAGTCCAATGTGCATGTGATGAAGATTATTTGGCTGTGGGAACTGTTAATATGATAACTGTTTTCATGTGCCAGAGGCTTCCTTTTGTGAACACTTACACTTGCCGAGGCAATTGTTTTTCATTTTCTTTCTTCCTTTAGGGAATATGAAACCTGATCCTGGTGTCTGAGGCAAGGACAGAATGAACCAGTCAATAGTATCAGAGTTCGTGTTCCTGGGACTCTCGAATTCATGGGAGATCCAACTTCTCCTTTTTGTTTTCTCCTTTTTGTTCTACTTGGCAAGCATGATGGGAAACCTTGTCATTGTGTTCACTGTAACCTTGGATGCTCATCTGCATTCCTCTATGTATTTCCTCCTGGCTAACCTCTCAGTCATTGATATGTTGTTTTGTTCAATCGCAGCCCCGAAAATGATTTGTGATATTTTTAAGAAGCATAGAGCCATCTCTTTCTGTGGGTGTATTACACAGATCTTCTTTAGCCATGCTGTTGGGGGCACTGAGATGGTGCTGCTTATAGCCATGGCCTTTGACAGGTATGTGGCCATATGTAAGCCTCTGCACTACATGACCATCATGAGCCCAAAGGTGTGTCTATACTTGTTAGTCACTTCTTGGGTCGTTGGCCTCATCCACTCATTGGTTCAATTAGTTTTTGTGGTAGATTTGCCTTTTTGTGGCCCTAATGTGTTGGATAGTTTTTATTGTGACCTTCCCCGGCTCCTCAGACTTGCCTGCACAGACACCCAAGCACTGGAGTTCATGGTTACTGTCAATAGCGGACTCATTTCCGTGGGATCCTTTATCCTGCTGGTCTTTTCCTATGTCTTCATTTTGTTTACTGTTTGGAAACATTCCTCTGGTGGCTCATCCAAGGCTGTGTCCACACTGTCAGCTCATATCACTGTGGTGGTTTTGTTCTTTGGGCCACTGATGTTTTTCTACACATGGCCTTCTCCCACATCACACCTGGATAAATACCTTGCTATTTTTGATGCAGTTCTCACTCCTTTTCTGAATCCAGTCATCTACACATTCAGGAACAAAGAGATGAAGGCAGCAATGAGGAGACTGTGCAGTCGTCTTGTGCATTACAGGAAGATTTCGTGAACAGATGGTATGAAGATACGAAATCACAGATTCTCCCTCATGGTGGTTGTAGAAAAGACATTTTGCAATTTCAGAAAAATCCTCAAAGCTTAAGACATGTTATATGCCTAGAAATCTACTATCTATGAAACTATGATATCTTTTTCACTATTAAGTTATAAGTCATGTTGTTCTTTGATATTCTGTACATCAAAGTGTTAAAAAGTGAATAATATATGCTTTGTAACCTACATGGTTAGGAGAATGCCATCATGCAACCGAGTAAATAAAAAAGTTTTATGTTTTTCCTACATTGTACAGATTATTCTATTGATAGACAAATTATGCATTTATATTATCCTCCATCTTCTTACTTGAGTTTATATCTTGTTTGCAATTCTCTTTGTTGTTAGACTGCTTGCTTCTTATTTCTCCATCCCTTACATCCTTATCAGTCTCCTCTATCTGGCAGTGTAGGAAATTGTTAATTCTATGTGAGAATTACAGATTTTTAAAGCTAGATTGGATTACCAACATCATTGCCTTTAATCCCTTCTGTTGCACTAGCTATAACCCAGGAGATGAGGGGTGACTGGATTTAGCCCAGGGGTAGAACCGAATTTATCAGAGATCCAGGTACCAGAAACATAGACCCTGGTTGCCTTGTCAATGTCCATTCAACTTCAAATTAATTTTGCATTTGAATTTCTGAACATATTCTACTCTTTCAGCTTTTTCCTATAAGGTCTATCTAATTTAAGAGGTTTATACCTCTTATGTGTATTCCTTCTTTCTGGTAAATTTCTCAGTGAGCATTGAGCACTTCCTTTATCATTTCTAAATCCTTCCTTAGTTTCTACCATGATGATATGTTTCCTTGTTCAGGTCCTACCAAAGCTGAGTCTTAAACCATTGCACTAATTATGAAAAACACGTTAAGCATTAATTATTAAGCAGGATTCTTTTGTCTACAGTGGTATCCAGAGATTTTTTACTAAATTGCATTTTGTAGGCCTAAAGTCCCCCCAAATACTTACAATTAGTGATGTTATTTCTCTTGTGGGAAAGAAATGTCATTGATTAACTTTGTACTCTGCTTAAGTAAGTGACACTAAGATCATTTCCCCTCTCCCAGAAAGAGAAATTAAAATATTTCAGCAAATATAAAGTGAAATATTTACAGAATATGTATGAAGGGTTTTTTTTCCCATACATTGTGCAGCTTGTTACTTAACAAAATTACTAGACAATGTAACGGAATGCAATAACTGAAGTTTCCTTCACGAGGCAATGCAATTATGATTGTCTGTCATCATTTGTGTTCTAGGGAAGGTAATAAGTGAGGTGACTCATATGGTGCTTTTGACAATCTAGGTAGTGTTCTCAGGGCTTTACATTGAATCTTATGGAGTGGATACTCTCACCAACCCCATATTACACAGGAGGGGTCTGAGGCACAAAGATGTTAAATGTGCTCAAGCTGAATTAAGTAGTCAGACTGGACACAAAGCCTTGTGGTTTTGATGCAGGACCTGTAATCTTAACTCTTGCGCTATAGTGAATTTCTGGTAATAAAAGATAACAGAATAACTCCTTTACCTAAAAGCAACCTCTACTTGTGGCCTTCCTCTGGTGACCTCATCACCACCAAAACCCAGTATTTATGGGGTTAGTAAATTTACAAATATTTTTTGTGTATGTATAACCAACCAGGCATTTTGTCCAAGGCACTCACTACTATCAGGGAAGTTGAAATGCCAGATTTCCCTGATATACTGTAGAGGAAGGAGTCTAAAGGCTCAAGAAGATGTTTGAATGGATCTATTATGTGTAACCTACTTAGATACCCCCTAACTATATCCCTCTGGGGGGGGCTGGGCAGCATGGCATCACCAAGATTGCTTTAACAAAAATGTCGGGAGGAAGGCGTTATGGGATAGCTCAGTGAGTATACATGACAATGATTCTCTCAGAACTTTCCCCAAAGGTACCCTTGACCATGTACTTGCATAATCATACACTAGGAATAAAGGAATATCAGAACATTTTGAGGACTGCTGGACACAGAGTCTGAGCCAAAATGTATACTCAAATCCCTAAAGGGTCATTGTGGTCCTTTATTTGAAAGGAGGCATGTGGGAGTTAACTATATACAGAGTCCCAGTCTAGATCTGGTGCATAGTGGGTCCACCAAATGACACTCCTTCCACCCTGTGGTCCTTACACCATTTCCTGGATGTATAATTTGAACGGATGTACTTGGTCATTGGTACAATTCCCACACTGTTTCCTTGCCCTGTGGCTTTCAGGTATTGTAGAGGGGAAGGCACCAAGACTGTCACATCCACACACTCAGACAGTATTTTTAAAAGTACATTATATTCTGTAGGGATAGTGGTAGCAGTAAGATACCCAAACAATATGGGAATGGCGATCTCCACCCTCTGCCCATTTAATTCACCACTACGGCCCCTACAAAAGTCAGGCAGATCTTGGAAAATGACAATGGGCTATTGTAAACTCAATTCAGTAGTAGGCCCAATTGCAGTTGCTGTACCAACGATGGTATTTTTGCTAGAGCAGATTTTTTATTTTTTAAAGATTTTATTTATTTATTTGAGAGAGAGGGAGAGAGCAGAAGCAGGGGGAGTAGCAGAGGCAGGCGGAGAAGCAGACTCCCCACTGAGCAGGGAGCCTGATGCAGGACTCGATCCCAGGACCCTGAGATCATGACCTGAGTCGAAGGCAGACACTTAAGCAATATCAGGCACCGTAGAGCAGATTATCACAGCCTTGGGTATATGATACGTGGTCATTGATCTAGTAAATTTTCTTTTCCATCTCTTTCAGAAAGTAACGTTAGAAACAGAATTTATATGGAATGGACATCAGTAGTTACATTTCTACCCTTTGTTATAACACAGTCTGAAGAGATCTGAATAATCTGGATGGTTTGTGTCTATTTAAGATTGTCTATTATACTCACAACACCATGCCACCAAACCAGATAAGGAAGAAACGACAAGTACATTCATGCTTAGGTTGCACATATGTGTTGTCCAGGGAGTGAATAAATTGCATAAAGAGTAAGGAAATTGCCATATCATTAAAATTTTAGGATTTCAGAGATATGGGTCAAAGACTTAATCATAGGAGAAAACCCAGGGGAAAAGGTCCTTGACATTGGTCTTGGGAATGATTTCTTGGATAAGACACCAAATGCACAGGCAACAAAACTAAAATCAAGAATTGAGAAGTTATCAATCCAAAGAACTTCTACACAAAAGGAAAAGAATCAATAAATTGAAAGGGCAACTTACACAATGGCAGAAAATGCTTGCAAATTCTATACCTGAAAAGGGGTTATTATACAAAATATTAAGAAATCATGTAACTCATAGCAAAAAGCAATTGATCCAATTAAAAAAGGATATAAGACCTGAACAGAAAAGACATTTTCCCAAAGAAGACATACAAATGGACAACAGACACATGAAAATTTGCTCACTGTCACTAATCATCAGGGAAATGCAAATCAAAACCACAGTGAGATTCACGCCACACCTGTTAGGATGGTTATTCTAAAAAAGACAAGAAATAAATGGAGGAAGGATACGAAGGAAAGGAAACACTTTTGTACTGGTTGGTCGAAATGCAAATTGGCACAGCTGCTAATTTACAGTAAACATTATGAAAGTTTACTAAGAACAATATGGAGGGGCACCTGGGTGGCACAGCGGTTAAGCGTCTGCCTTCGGCTCAGGGCGTGATCCTGGCGTTATGGGACCGAGCCCCACATCAGGCTCCTCCGCTATGAGCCTGCTTCTTCCTCTCCCGCTCCCCCTGCTTGTGTTCCCTCTCTCGCTGGCTGTCTCTATCTCTGTCAAATAAATAAATAAAAATCTAAAAAAAAAAAAAGAACAATATGGAGAATTCTCAAAAAATTGAATACAGAGCTACAGTATGATCTAGCAACTGTATTTCTGGGTATATATTGAAATGAGATGAAATCAGGGTGTTGAAGAGATACCTGCACACTCATCTTCACTGCAGCATTATTCACAGCAGCTAAGCTATGGAAACAATGTAAATGTCTTTCAATGGATGAATGAATAAAGAAAATGTGGCATATATACATACTGGAATATTCAGCCATAAAAGGCAAATCCTGCCATTTGTGATAACATGATCAGCCTGGAGGCCATTATGCTAACTAACATAAGTCAGGTAGAGAAAGACAAATAATGTACAATACCACTTATGTGTGGAGTAATTTAAAAAAAAAAGGAGCTGATTTTATAGATTTAGATAATAGAATGGTGGTTTATAGGGCTTTGGGGAGGCAGAAATAGGGAGATGTAGGTCAGAGGGTACAAACTTTCAGTGTAGGAAGATAAGGTCAGAGGATCTAACGTGCAGTGTGGTGATTATAGTTAGTAATATGGTATTGTGTACTTGAAGGTTGCTAAGAGTAAATCTAAAGCATTTTTATTACAGACAGACAGACACAGACACAGAGACAAATAGTCCCAAGAGTTTACTATATGAGGTTATAGATGTGTTAATTTTCTTGATCTTGGCAATCATTACACAGTATATGTGTATATTACTTCATCGCATTGTAAAAACTAAATATATACAATTTTGTTTGTCAATTATCCTGAGTCAAGAGAGAAAAAAACTGTAGGAGTTCAATGGTCTGGGGAATGTCAGGACATCCTCTTAGAGTAAAGGAAAATTACTGAACGTTGTACCTTCCACCATTAATAAGGAAGCACAATGTCTGGTAGATTTCTCCTGTTTCTAGAGGAAACACTCTATAACAGGAATAGCACTCAACTCGTGTAATAAAAGAAGTGAAAGGCTCTCAGCTTGAGCAGGGCACAGACCTGGAAAATGTTTTAATTTCCAGCATTTCCAGATTTGATGCAAATAACCCTTGTACTTGGACCATCCTACCTGCCATTCCTGTAGTATTAGAAAAATTGGTAGTGAAAAAAGAAAGGATGTGTAGTTTATAACAAGCATCAATTGGATAATCACAACACATTTTTTTTAATAGTTCTGGACCAACCATTTCCTCCAAGGATTACAGTTCAAGTGAAATACAGACACATGATAACACAAAATATCACATCATACCATGGATCCATGTTAAAGAAAAGGAGGTGTTGGCACATGAGCATTGGATCTATTGGTCCTATCAAACTGTACCAACCAGAATCTGCTGTTCTAATGGAGGAATGGTACGGCTTACTGCAGGTGCAGCTGAAGCAGCAGCTTGGACTTGATACTTTGAGATATGTATATACATATACACAATAAATAATTAATGTTTAAACCCTTCTAATGAAAAGAACTTCAGGGAATACCTTTAGTTGTATGCTTCCCTTGGAAGGAAACAATAGCTGTGGTACAAATCTTCCTAATTTGTGGCAGGCCTATTTGTTTGGTTTGTCCAGGGACTAAGAAAGAATGAGTTTATACAATTATTGGCATGGAGTTCTAGGGAGACGTAGGTAGCTGGACTTCTCAGAAAAACAGAGGATGACAGTGTTCATGCCCATATAAGAGCTTAACTGAGGTTACTCGTTGTACAGGAATAAGATGACCTGCCCCTCTGGTTGTCAGTCAGCCTCTTTCCCCAGCTGTGCTAGAACTGCTTCAGCGGCATCAAAGCATAGCAGAGCTGATGTCTCTGCATAAAATCAGCTACATGAATTTCCCACCACTAAGGCTGATTTGCTTACCATTGCTGCTGGTGCCCAAGCTGCCAATACAAAAGTAAATGGTCAGCTCCTTGCATGGTACCATATCTTACCTTACTCAGAGAGGACTAGGACTCTTCACACCTGTGACAGACTGAATTAAGGTAAACCCTTCCTTTATGGAATGAGGAGATGCTTATCTTCATAGGGATATTTTCCTCTATTTCTATGTCTTTCTCTAATCTTGCTTCACAGGGAAAAAAATTATCTATAAAAATATATCTTATATATTTAAATATTTATATAGAAATATATGATACATTTATATAAATATATAAGATATGTTATAAATATAATAAATTACAAATATCAAAAATACTTATAAATATGTATGCTATACATATTATGTAAAATATATAATGTACTTTATAAATAAACTATAAATGTTTGTAACATATGTAATATATGTCATAATATATGTTTACATAATATAAATTATATGTCATCTATTTATTTGTTAATTTTGGGTACTTCTTTGCCTTTCCTACCCACAGTGGTACTGTCAGAAATACCATTTATTGATTCATAGTATACTTCGTTGCCTTATCTGTGGTTATGGTTTGATATATAATACTGCATTTGGGCATATTTTTATAGGAAGTAAAGTGTGACCATGGGTTTACACACCCATTGCATTCACTGGGCTTACCTGTGCTCTAAACCCCAGAAACAACTGGCTTGCTAGAGTAGTGTAGGGGGCTACAGAAGGCTCAGCTTTTGTATCAACTGGGAGATGAACATCTTGAATTTTAGGACACTACCTGATGCAGTACATATCTTAAACCAGTGGCCAATATATACATTGCTATCTGTTTAAAAGCTGGAATATATGAATCCAAGGTAGAAGAAGTTACTTTAACAATAAGACCAAATAATATATTGGGGAAATTCATGCTTCCTACTCATGTGAGCTTTGATTTAATGGTAAGCAAATCAGCCTTAGTTGAGTTGAGAGCTATTCCTTACAGAATATAGAATACAGAATATGTTTCCACCAGAAACAGGAGAAATCTACCAGACATTGTGCTTCCTTATTAGTGGTGGAAGGTATAGCTGTTTTATTCACTTTTTTAAAAAAAGATTTTATTTATTTATTCGACAGAGATAGAGACAGCCAGCGAGAGAGGGAACACAAGCAGGGGGAGTGGGAGAGGAAGAACCAGGCTCATAGCGGAGGAGCCTGATGTGGGGCTTGATCCCATAACGCCGGGATCACGCCCTGGGCTGAAGGCAGATTTAGCTTAACCGCTGTGCCACCCAGGCGCCCCTGTTTTATTCACTTTTAAGCTCCATTCACTAGAATGAATTACTATATAGTTAAATCTTTGTATACATCTCTAATTACTCAATATAATGATTGCATAAAAATGAGGTTGTGTGTACTTTCTTCTACTATTTAAATTAAACACAGTGGCTTTTTTAGAGATGATCAAGATGATCATAATTAATTTTTTGAGTTAATATTTACCTATTTTTAGAGAGTAATTCTAATGGGTAATTATCAATATTTATAAAATTTCCAACAAAATAGCATAAAGACTTTAAACAAAAATATTCCACTTTATTTCCTTTTCCCTCTCTAGTGTCTTATTATGAGTTTTAGATCACTGGTTGCCCTGGTCAAACCAAATAGTTCTCTAGGGGTAAAGTCCCCTGATCCAGGAGCTCCTTCTAAACTCTCATGTTTTTGCGGTATCACTTGGTTATTGTCTTCTTGAGCTGTAACTAGCTTCATTTCTTCTAATGGCAGGATTTTATATGGCATTTTGTGTTAGAAAACACAGGAAAATTTCAAACTTCCTGACAGCAGATAAGAAAGACTGATGACACAGGAAGGTAACAAGGATAATTATATTTTTCTCCCCATTAGCTTTTCAAAAAAAGATGGGTATAAACTGATCATCTTCTGTGAAAAGGGAAGCAAATTTATTAGGAACGTGTCAAGTTTATATGATGGAAAAGGATTTTATAGACATTTCAATAAAAATAGAAAACATGGAGACCCAAAATCCAAAAGCCAAATAAATAATTTACAATGTAACAGCATTTTAAAATATGATGTGAAAGATTAAAAAAAAACCCATAAAGCTACCAGGAGATTAAACTAATTTTTTTCTGGTCCCTTAATGGTTTGGCATTATGAGTGTTTTATATGAATTTTATCTCTAAATTGTAAGCAGAAAGAAGAAAGTTTTAAAGAAGGTTGACAAATGAGAATTTTTTTTTTCATGGGAGGGAGAAAAAGATTCTAAGAGGAAAATTAAAATATACTGAGTTTGTTGAATCTTGCAAACAGAAAACTCAGGAGTGACTTAACTTGTTGCATTTATGTACAGAAACGCTTATTTGAAAAGTTTTTTCAAGATTTATTTTTCCCAGAATGATAAAAAGTAAAAGTAGAGAAGGCAGATTTTACTTGAGTATAAAGAAGGTTTTGTGACAATTTGAAAGATAAAAATGCAGAAAGTGTGAGCTGAGGGAGATATTAAACTCCCAATATTTTTATATTGAGAAAATTTATATGGATGATGATTCAGATTAGTGCTTTTCAAATCTAACAGCTGTCTGTAGATCCCTTTCACCTTGATAAATACTATTTAGAACTTCAGTTCCCAATATTTCCTTCATCTAAAAAGGATTAAATGTCTGGAGATCTGTTTGGAAGATTAATCGTTTCCATTCAGATCAAGAAAAAGGATTGATCACAACAGAAGACAAAGAGTTAGACCGTGTCTTTTGTATCATGGATATTTAATTAGTTACAAAATTATGTGTTTAATTAATATGTGTAAGAAATGTTATTTCAAAGCATAGCAAATACATAAGAGAAGGTGAGTTCAGAATACCATTGTTCAGTTTTTCCCTATGGATATTTGATAACTTTCAGGTGAATAAACACATCTTTGTGTCTCTATCTCTGACTTTTGCTCTGGACTGAGATTTTGATATGACCCTGTCTCAAGTCACTTTAAAATTGTGAGGACACAAACCTTTCAAGTTTCTGTATCCCTGATATTTGAACGGATGTATTTTTATCCTTTTAGTGCGTCTAGTTCCACGTTCATATCTTGTTCTGCCTTAAAGTCACTTTTCCTAAAAATCTCAGTTCTTAAATAGTTGATGGAGACTGGAGAGCCAAAATGCAAATGAACCCATGGTTCTATAGCATAGCTGATAAAGGCTTATTGAAACACTTTCTCAAGAGCCTTAGTGCCTAAAAGACCCTTGGAGACATAATACTATATTTGTGATTACAGAATTTGTCATGAGTGGGTCCAGAAAGTAATGCAAATCATAACCTCACAAACTACCATTTACTTAAAGTAAGCTTTAGCTTTCTTTCCTTCATTATTATACATATAGTTTCCTAATTTCTTTACCCTTTTTAAATTTCCATTTTAATCTTGTTTATTTCTTCTTTTTTTCTGAACTCCTCTTCTCTTCTACAATCCTTTACTTTCTATCTTATCTGTTGCTTAGGAACTATACAGTCTCTTTACCCATCTTCCTTAATTATATAATTGGACATATTTTTTAATCATCCAAATATGTCCTCTTCTTTCAGCAAATATCTATTTCCTGAAATATTAACAAATTCCTATTCTGTACTGGTGTGGTTCTAAGATGAGGCTCTTTACTCTGTGGGGGTTGCAGTACCATCAGGAAGGAGAACAAACAAAAAAAAATCAAAGAATCAATGAATTACATTTGTAGAAAGTACTATAAAGAAATACAGTGATTTCTGAGAGCAAATACATTTAATCTACAAAGGATGGTATTTATTTTGATCACTAAAAGATTATAATATTTTATCTATTATGTGGAAGGAGATAATCATAATGTATTGTTGGAATACTCTGGGAACCAAACTGAGGGTTACAGAAGGGAGAGGGGTGGGGGGATGGGGTAACCGGGTGATGAGTATTAAGGAGCGCATGTGTGGTGATGAGCACTGGGTGTTATACATAACTAAGGAATCACTGAACACTACATCAAAAACTAGCGATGCTATATGTTGGCTAATTGAAAATAATAATAAAAAAAAGAAATATCTTTTAGATATGAAATTTTGCTGCTGTGTGCTGGCCAGTGCCATTTTATTTTCTTATTCATTCTTTTATCTCATGTGTGGAGCACTATTAAGGACAAGTGAAATAAAGGGAAGTAAAATCAACATTTGCTAAATAGTTACACATTGAATACATGATGACGAACTTTATCTTTACAACTTACTCAGAGAATTAGTAGTATTCATTGCAATTTCATAGTTAAACTGAGGTTCAAGAATTTCATTAACTTGCCCAATATTAACTTAGTGGCCAAACCAGAGTGTAACTCTTGGTTTTGTGAATCCAAAATCCATGTTCTTTCCACTACGCTATGTTGCTTCTCTAAATAAAACTAAAATTACAAGGTAATGTGATAAGTCCTTATAAAAAGGTTTGAACAAAATACTTTTCACTGCACCGTGATGCCTTTTGTGCTTTAGGTTTCTCAGATCATGTGTTCAATATTCTAGGGCAGTGCTTCTCAAATGGTGAAGATGTAGGTTCCTCCCCCCACCCCCCCCCAATCATGGATTGATACGCTAGTAAATACAAAATCATACATCTGGGTTTTGCTGTGATGTAAAATTGCTAGATAAGTTTCTTAGCACTCTCAATTTCTATGCCTAGCATGATGCAAACTCATAGCAGACAGTTTATGGAGCTACACTTCTGTGTGGACCACTTCTTTATTACTTCAGGGAATCTAAATATGAATAAGTCATAATCTCTGCCTTCAAGAAGCTTACACTCTTTTGGTGAGTTAGAACTGTACTTAGGTTACTAAAACACAAGACATAGTAAAATAAATGCTAGTGATATAAAGCAAGACCTCACAGATGTGTTTAAAATTTAATAAGCCTTGAAGATAAATATGTTCCAGAGGTGGGGAGTTAGGAAGAAGGGTCTGTGTCAGAATAAGGATTGTAGTTTTGGAAGTGAATGAAATAGTTTAGAAGGGGTGAAGAGTTTTGTGTGATTGGAAGCAGGCTATATTAGTCTTGAACCAAAAATCAAAAGAATTTGGTGTTGAATTCTTATTACCCAAGTTGACCAATCTTGTATCTCATGAAAAGCATCATAGTATCCACCCTGGGAGGAAGAACAGTATTAAATGCAGAGAAAAGTTGGTGGCTATGCTAATAATAATAAAGCAAGACTTTGTAGATTTTGTAAACATTTAAGTAATATTAAAGATGAGTATATTCCCAGAGGTGGGGACTGGGATGGAAGAGAAGAAGGGTCTGTCTTCCAGGTAAATGCTTATGGACTCGGAAGAGGTTGCAATAGTGATTAGTTCTACGTGACTGGGGCCAGATCGTATTAGTTTTGAACCAAAAATCAAAAGGTTTGGCTCATGTTGACTATTGTTACACCTCAGGAGTAATCACAGCATCAACCCTGAGAGGAAGCAGAGGGTATCAAATGCAGAGACAACCTGGTGATAGAGAGCAGCTCCACCTGACAGCCACCAATTTTTCTGGGTAATCACATTTGAGAGGCCATGAGCATATCAGGCCGGTTCTAACTCTACAGTAGAAGCAGTCTTTCATAATTTTGACCTCTCCCAACTTATTAACATAATTATCATAATTTACATTTTCTCCTATTGTCCTTCCGCAGGTAGCAGTGCCAACGAAGCCAATGGATGGAATGAATCACTCCGCAGTGTCAGAGTTTGTGTTCCTGGGACTCACCAACTCCTGGGGTATCCAACTTCTCCTCTTTGTGTTCTCTTCCACGTTTTATGTGGCAAGCGTGATGGGAAACTCCCTCATCATGCTCACTGTGACTTCTGACCCTCACTTGCACTCTCCCATGTACTTCCTGTTGGCCAACCTCTCCTTCATTGACCTGGGAGTTTCTTCAGTCACTTCTCCCAAGATGATTTATGACCTTTTCAGAAAGCATAAAGTCATCTCCTTTGGTGGCTGCATCACTCAAATCTTCTTTATCCACGTCATTGGTGGTGTGGAGATGGTGCTGCTCATTGCGATGGCCTTTGACAGATATGTTGCCATATGTAAGCCTCTCCACTATCTGACCATCATGAGCCCAAGAACGTGCATCTTCTTTCTAGTGGCTGCCTGGATGACTGGCCTTATCCACTCTGTGGCTCAGTTGGCTTTTGTGGTAAACTTACCCTTCTGTGGTCCTAATGTATTGGATAGCTTTTACTGTGACCTTCCTCGGTTCATCAAACTTGCCTGCACAGACACCTACCGACTAGAGTTTATGGTCACAGCCAATAGTGGATTCATCTCTGTTGGCTCCTTCTTCATACTGATCATTTCCTACATCATCATCATTCTCACTGTTCAGAAACACTCTTCAGCTGGTTCATCCAAGGCTCTGTCCACACTATCAGCTCACATCACCGTGGTATTCTTGTTCTTTGGTCCTTTGGTATTTGTCTATATGTGTCCATCTCCCTCCATGCAGCTGGATAAGTTTCTGGCCATCTTTGATGCTGTTCTCACTCCTTTCCTGAATCCAGTTATCTATGCATTCAGGAATCAAGAAATGAAGGCGGCAATGAGGAGGGTATGCAGACAGCTAATGAATTACAGGAAGATCTCTTAAGTGATGCCTGTATTGTGAAGAGCCCTTGTTGATTACCGATGTTCATTACTGATGGTCAAACTGAGAGAAAAGCTCTTATTTGTCCTACCTTGATTTGACTATACATACTGATATTGAGTCTATTTTTATATTTCATTTAGGAGGGAGGGACATTCACTTTTGAAAAGAGAGAAGGAGTTACATATGAAGTATTTCAAATCTAAGATTATAATAATTTTGAGCCTCAATTCCTAAGGAATGATATTTATACAAAGTGGTAGAAATACAAAAGAGGATAGACTTCTTTAAGGCCTTCAGAACAGGGAGAGCTGTTTCTCTCTCTTTTTAACAGGAGTCTGTCTCACAGAAAGGAATTCCTACTGGTACTCAGTGGGGGACTTGCTGAAAGAAATGAACTAAGTCTTCTCATTTTATGCTGTAGCTTGCCCACATTCTACCCCTTCTGTGGGTCTCTTTCAGGGCTGTGCAAGGACAGCAGTGTCTTTGAGAGAACACACACACACAGAATTTTTGAGAACACACATACTGGAGCCCAGTGGGTGAACATCTGGGTAGAAACTATGTATTCTTAGAATACAAAGGACTGAGAAAACACCAGGACCTTTCTCCTTGGTTAGTATTGGTTAGTAAAATTAGTAAATTTTCATTCCCTTTTCTCTTCTACTTCTTTATCTTCACTTTTCCTCAGTCACTTATGGCCTCTGGGCTAGGAAGATGTCTCACCCCCTTCCCTCTCGTTTTTCAGGCTTTCTTCCTTCTCCTTCTCCCTGTGCCATGAGTCTTCCTTTTCCCACTTCCCTTCACTTGCTGCTCTGTCCCCTTTTAACTTCCCTCACTGCTGCCCTATTAATTTATTTATTTCTCTTCTGTTCTTTATTGAGGTATAATTGAAATATAATATTGTTAGTTTCAGGTGTACAAAATAATGATTCAGTATTTGTATATATTGCAGAATGATAACCACAATAAAGCTAATTAACATCTGTCACCATACATTATTCTGTCTTAAATGGCTCTATTATAACTGTGATAAATTGCCTCTTCCACAGCTTTCATGTCTTGAACAACTCGTTTTGGCCATAGAAGCTCAGCCATGGAGTGTGAATGAGGGGAGAATACCTAAGAGGCAAGGGTAGAGTCACTTAGAGCACTGTCTTTCACACTTTTTGATAGTGACCCACAGTAAGGAATACAATATACATTGCAGTATATACCCTGCCCCATCCCCATAAAGAACTGAAGCAAAGTTTCACATAATGATATTTACTTTTGATGAAGTTTTCTTTTTTTCCCTCCTTTTCTCTTGTCTTCTATGAAAAACTTCTTTACAACCTACTTTACGAGCTACAGAAAATCTGCTTACACAGCAAATTACACAGAAGATACAGAATTTCATGTACTGCTTCCAGTTAAGAGCAGAATGAATATGCCAAGATAAATGTCATGTCGTCCTAATAGAAAAAAACCAAATTCTAGTCTTGCTTTATTATCTATTATTACTATTATTTTGAATTTTTTAGCCATTAAATATTTTTCTACAGCATGATTTTTTAAAAAATATTTTATTTATTTATTTGAGGGGGAGAGACAGAGAGAGAGAGACAGCAAGTGCATACATGAAGAGGGGGAGGAGGGCAGATGGAGAAGCAGGCTATCTGCTGAGCAGGGAGCTGGATGTGAGGCTTGATTCCAGGACGCCAGTTTCATGACCTGAGCTGAAGGCAGACACTTAACCGTCCGAGCCACCCAGGCACCCTCTAGTCCCTCTAGTCTTGCTTTAATGTAGTATTTGATAGCAAAACATTTCTAAGTTTATTTAGATAAGCCGATCATGCTGATATATATATATGTATATGTTTACACACACACACACACACACACACATTTTTTCCTCCCAGGATTTTTTAAATTCCAGTTAGTTAACATACAGTGTAATATTATTATTATTTTTAAAGATTTTTATTTATTTATTTGAGAGAGAGTGAGTGAGAGGGAGAGAGAATCTGAAAATGACTCTGCACTGAGCACAGGGCCCAATGCGAGGCTTGATCCCACAACCAAGAGATCATGACCTGCGCTGAAACCAAGAGTCAGGTGCTTAACCAATTGAGACACCCAGATGCCCCTACAGTGTAATATTAGTTTCAGATGTACAATACAGTGATTAACACTTCCATTCAATACCTAGTGCTCACCACAAGTACACTCCTTAATCTCCATTACTTACTTCACGCATCCGTTCCCCAAGCTCTGTTCTGGTAACCATCAGTTCTCTATAGTTAAGAGTTTGTTTCTTGGTTTTACTCTTTGGTTTTCCCCCATGTTCATTTGTTTTGTTTCTTAAATTCCACATTTGAGTGAAATCATATAATTCTCTTTCTCTAACTTATTTCACTCAGCATAATACTCTTTAGCTCCCTCCACGTTGTAGCAAATAGCAAGATTTCATTCTTTTTTATGGCTGAGCAATATTCCATTGTGTATATATACTACATCTCCTTCACCCATTCATCAGTTGATGGACATTTGGGCTTGCTCCATAATCTGGCTATTGTTGATAATGCTGCTATAGACATCAGGGTGTGTGAGTATCCCTTTGAATTAGTACTTAAAAAATTAAATGGTAAAGTTATATATATAACCAAAGCAAAAAAAATTTACCCCCTGAAAAGCTTTCCATATCCATTTGGTTTTATTTTTTACTATGCCTTTTCACATTCTGGAATAACATTTTATCATAAGGTAAACATATATTTTCCCCCCCTTGATAAACCAGATTCTATTACTTGCATAGTCAGTGATACTTTCTGGTCATGTTACTTCTGGTATATTCTGAGTTACCCTATTAATTATGACTTTTCACCAACATAGCTAATTCCTATTTTACTGAGAGTTTTGAAGGTAATTGAGAATTGTCTGTCATATACAATCATTTTAGTAAACTAGCAAAGTTAATGAGAACATTAAATATAATGCCCAACAGACATACACATCCTACTTATACCTTCTTATAGGCAATAAATATTATTCTTAAATGAGCACATTCACTAACATGATCAAAAGATATAGACATTGTATAAAGACATAAGTCACACACACACTGCAACCAATGGTTCAATATTTCATCTTATTTTGAAATTATGCAAAGAACATTCACTAATTACTTCATTTAACACTAAGTCAAGGTCTTAAAATCGCTAAGGATATTAGACATTATGTTTAAGTGGACAAACTACAGAACTATCAGAAGTATAACAAACTGACTGAACACATAATTTTACAATTTTTGTAATTTTAAATGCTTGTTTTATGCCCTGAACTGCAAAGATCAGGGAGAAGATGTATAGCTATTCTGTAAAAAATATCAAATAAGTTTGATTTGTCCAAGAATTTATTTAGACTATATAATCTTAGAATCTCGCATAAAATGCTTCTGAGTTAGTAAATTCTATGAGAATTTTTTCTTTTCTTTTTTTT